>NC_056431.1:72629553-72929553 GCF_018296145.1 Oncorhynchus tshawytscha | reverse complement strand
CCTGGACAGAACAGAGCCTGAGATATACAGTTTATCCTCACTTCCTGGACAGAACAGAGCCTGAGATATACCGTTTACCCTCACTTCCTGGACAGAACAGAGCCTGAGATATACCGTTTACCCTCACTTCCTGGACAGAACAGAGCCTGAGATATACAGTTTACCCTCACTTCCTGGACAGAACAGAGACTGAGATATACAGTTTACCCTCACTTCCTGGACAGAACAGAGCCTGAGATATACAGTTTACCCTCACTTCCTGGACAGAACAGAGCCTGAGATTTCCAGTTTTAGAAACTTCATCCTGTCAGCATTATATGGCAACACAGGACTATTTATAAAGCACAGGGCTGCGGGCCAGAAGGTTGTGGGTTCATAAACCACCCTGGACAGGAGTAGGGGTGGAAAGATCTCCTTTATAGTAAAAGCATAGCATGAATCTATCATCGTGTTTGCAGTTCTAAAAAAAAATAAAGGCCTTTTATAAAAATGTCATGCAATTCTTCGTAATTTTACACATTAGTAGAATCTTTTTTAATAATACCACACAAATTCCAGGCTAAGAATGGACAGAGAGATAGGCCTATGTGTTTATCTGTCAGGCTAAGAATGGACAGAGAGATAGGCCTATGTGTTTATCTGTCAGGCTAAGAATGGACAGAGAGATAGGCCTATGTGTTTATCTGTCAGGCTAAGAATGGACAGAGAGATAGGCCTATGTGTTTATCTGTCAGGCTAAGAATGGACAGAGAGATAGGCCTATGTGTTTATCTGTCAGGCTAAGAATGGACAGAGAGATAGGCCTATGTGTTCATCTGACAGGCTAAGAATGGACAGAGAGACAGGCCTATGTTCATCTTATCCTATTTCTCCAATGCCAAATCAGTGCATCTTGTTTGCAAATAATTTAATAATTAGGAATCGGAGCATGGTACTTTCAAAAGTTAGGTCTACCTGTCCACCACAGACACAGAAGGCCTACTGACACAGGCAAATGTGAGCTTTAACTGCTGGTTATTCTTGGTCCGTGGTTTAACCCAACGAGAGAAGGTCACAAGGTTTCCCTCAAAGCTGTCTGGGTTTAAACATCTTCTATTGTACAGAAAGTGAATAGCTTAACCAATTGACAGTGACAGAATTAGATTTCCACGCAAAGGACATTTTTTGGTCTACCTTGGCTATAGAAGGTTGTAGCTCAGCCTCTTCATGTCAAAGAAACTAAAACAATGCTGTTCCCATAATGCATCAGTCACGTTTTTCCCAGGTATTTTACAGCTTGTTTCTAGCATAAAGCATCACAGACCAAAACGCTATTATAGATCACTTTATATAATTGGATCCGTAAGCTAACAAATCAAATGTATTTATAAAGCCCTTCTTACATCAGCTGATATCTCAAAGTGCTGTACAGAAACCCAGCCTAAAACCCCAAACAGCAAGCAATGCAGGTATAGAAGCATGGTGGCTAGGAAAAACTCCCTAGAAAGGCTGGAACCTAGAAAGAAACCTAGAGAGGAACCAGGCTCTGAGGGGTGACCAGTCCTCTTCTGGCTGTGCCGGGTGGGAGATTATAAGAGTACACGGCCATTAAGGCCAGATTGTTCTTCAAGATGTTCAAACGTTCATAGATGACCAACAGGGTGAAATAATAAATCACAGTGGATATACAGTAGCTGGTTTGTAGCATAATGCATCACCGATCAAAGCGCTGTTATAAATTACTTGATATCATTCAAATCGGTTTTATTTTCTTCAAAATCTTGCTAACAAAAGGGTAGACCTGCATCTTTTTTTTAAACATTTTCTTTAATAAAATGAAGGCCTAAGGCCTCTCTCAATTCAAGTCTTGGTTTTAACATAACAGTCCTTCACTGACACGGAGGGAGGCTATTTAAAGAGTGCATGGTGAGAGGAGGAATTGACTGACACATCTATGGATATAGCAGTCTATAGCCTAATATAGTCTGTCAAACAGAAATTGGCTCCAACACAAAGCCCCTTTTGGTGTTAGTAAAGTCTAATTAAAATGAAGACGGTTCAAATGAATGTCTTCTGGAATTTGCCTACTTTCAGCACCATGTACTGTCCATTTCTGATTGGTTGTGCCCCGGCTACTGCTTCAAGTAAATCACTAGACTCTGGCTTATTCACAATAATATCAATAACTCTGATAAATACATCATGGGAAAGAAACACATCGTTTGTATTAAAATCAAATCATAGCAAGCTATCAAAGTTGACCTCCAGTCCTCCTTCTCAAACTGAACAGAACATAGGCTATACGCTAATCTACGCAGAAGACACAGAATTTGGGGGTATAGACCTAATGCATTTTTTCTTTGACTCCTGAACCGCCAACGTACAGTAGGCCTACACAGCACAGCCATTGGTTAGTCAGCACACAACGTTTTTGATCGGCAAGAGCAGAGCAGGCCGGCGCTCAGGTTTGGAATATCCATTGCAGTGTGTAATGCAGCCTAGTTTTATTTACACCATCCATCTTAGAAATATAACTTTGCTCTGTGCTTCTCCAATCACGCGCTTCGTAGCCTATAGCCTATAAATCATTTGATTGATACCACACTAAATAGCCAAAGGCGCACTTGATATTTCGTGCCCAGCAGAGAATCAGAGATGGGGCGGCATCGATATACACTGAGTGTACAATTATTATTATAGTTTGTAAAAGAAAATGAACCTTCATTTAACTAGGCAGGTCAGTTAACAACAAATTAGTATTTACAATGACGGCCTACCCCAGCCACACCTGGACGATGCTGGGCCAATCGTGCGCCGCCCTATGGGACTCCCAATCACGGCCGGATGTGATACAGCCTGGATTCCAACCTCTTGCACTGAACTGCACTGCCTTATACCGCAGCGCCACTCGGGAGCGCAACTGCTCTTTCCATGACATAGACTGACCAGGTGAATCCAGGTGAAAGCTATGAGCCCTTATTAATGTCACTTGTTAAATCCACTTCAAATCAGTGTAGATGAACGGGAGGAGACGAAGGATTTTTAAGCCGTGAGACAATTGAGACATGTATTATATATGTGTGCCATTCAGAGGGTGAATGGGCAAGACAAAATATTGAAGTGCCTTTGAACGGGGTATGGTACTGTAGTAGGTGCCAGGGGCACCGGTTTGTGTCGAAAACTACAACACTGCTGGGTGTCAAGCTTAACAGTTTCGTGTGTGTATCAAGAATGGTCCACCACCTAAAGGACATCCAGCCAACTTGACACAACTGTGGGAATATCGGCCAGCATCCCTGTGGAACACTTTCGACACCTTGTAGAGTCCAGTTGTCTGTAACAATTGTTTCAGAAAATGATGTCATGGCTTTAGAAGCTTCTGATAGGCTAATTGACATAATTTGAGTCAATTGGAGGTGTACCTGTGGATGTATTTCAAGGCCTACCTTCAAACTTAGTGTTCTTTGCTTGACATCATGGGAACATCAAAAGAAATCAGCCAAGACCGCAGAATTTTTTTTTTGTAGACCTCCACAAGTCTGGTTCAACGCCCGAAGGTACCACGTCCATCTGTACAAACACTAGTACGCAAGTGTAAACACCATGGGACCACGCAGTCGTCATACCGCTCAGGAAGGAGACGCGTTCTGTCTCCTAGAGATGATCATACTTTTGTGTGAAAAGTGCAAATCAATCCAAGAACAACAGCAAAGGACCTTGTGAAGATGCTGGAGGAAACAGGTACAAAAGTATCTATATCCACAGTAAAACGAGTCCTATATCGACATAAAGGCCACTCAGCAAGGAAGACGCCACTGCTCCAAAACCGCCATAAAAAAGCCAGACTACGGTTTGCAAGTGCACATGGGGACAAAGATCGTACTTTTTGGAGAAATGTCCTCTGGTCTGATAAAACAAAAATAGAACTGTTTGGCCATAATGACCATCGTTATGTTTGGAGGAAAAGGGGGATGCTTGGCAGGCCGAAGAACACCATCCCAACCGTGAAGCACGGGGGTGGAAGCATCATGTTGTGCAGTCAGAGCCCCAGGCTACGTCTGCCTGTCCTCTCCTCGGTCCGACTTACACGTTACCTTGGTGGGGGTCTACGTCCTTCTCCCAGTCAATGTAGTGTTCTTTTATCTCAGGTGATCCCTAAGGTCCAACAGAGACAGAGAGACAGAGTTTAGTTACTAGTACAGGGCATTGGCCGATTAATTGGGGCCGATTTCAAGTTTTCATAACAATCGGTAATCAGCATTTTTGGCCGCCGATTATGGCGCTCCATTGCACTCCACGAGGAGACTGCGTGGCAGGCTGACCACCTGTTACGCGAGTGCAGCAAGGAGCCAAGATAAGTTGCTAGCTAGCATTAAACTTATCCAGCAACTTATCTTATAAAAAACAATCAAACTACACATGGTTGATGATATTACTAGTTTAACTAGCTTGTCCTGCGTTGCAAATAATCAACGTGGTGCCTTTTATTTTATCATCGAATCACAGCCTACTTCGCCAAACGGGTGATGATTTAACAAGCGCATTCGCAAAAAAAACACTGTCGTTGCACCAATGCACCGAACCATAAACATCAATGCCTTTCTTAAAATCAATACACAAGTATATTTTTTAAACCTGCATATTTAGCCCGTAAGCAATATTAACTAGGGAAATTGTGTCACTTCTTTTGCGTTCTGTGCAAACAGAGCCAGGGTATATGCAGCAGTTTGGGCCACCTGGCTTGTTGAAAACAATGTAAAGACCATTTCTTCCTAACAAAGACCGTAATTAATTTGCCAGAATTTTACATAATTATGACATAACATTGAAGGTTGTGCAATGTAACAGCAATATTTTCACTTATGGATGCCACCTGCTCAAAAAAATACGGAACGGTTCCGTATTTCACTAAACGTTTTGTTTTCGAAATGATAGTTCCCAGCAGCTCTTCGCAATGCTTGAAGCACAGCGCTGTTTATGACTTCAAGCCTATCAACTCCAGAGATTAAGCTGGCAATACTATAGTGCCTATAAGAACTTCCTATAGTCAAAGGAAAAATGAAATACAACTGGTAAAGAGAGAAATAGTCCAAATAATTCCTATAATAACTACAACTGGGAATATAGAAGACTCATGTTAAAGGGAACCTCCAGCTTTCATATGTTCTTATGTTCTGAACAAGGAACTGAAACGTTAGCTTTCGTACATGGCACATATTGCACTTTTACTTTCTTCTCCAACACTGTGTTTTTGCATTACTTAAACCAAATTGAACATGTTTCATTATTTATTTGAGACCAAATAGATTTTTATTTATGTATTATATTATTAAAAGTTAGTTAGTTACTAGTAACTGGTATTGCAGATGAGGTCCAACAGAGATAGGTTAGTTAGTTTAGTAACTAACCTATCTCTGTACATAGTACATAGTAATATAGTAATATAGATGAGGTCCAGAGAGAGGTTAGTTAGTTACTAGTACTGTAGATGAGGTCCAAAGAGAGGTTAGTTACTAGTACATGGTACTGTAGATGAGGTCCAGAGAGAGGTTAGTTAGTTACTAGTACATAGTACTGTAGATGAGGTCCAAAGAGAGGTTAGTTACTAGTACATAGTACTGTTAGATGAGGTCCAGAGAGAGGTTAGTTTCTAGTACATAGTACTATAGATTAGGTCCAGAGAGAGGTTAGTTAGTTACTACTACTGTAGATGAGGTCTAGAGAGAGGTTAGTTACTAGTACATAGTACTATAGATTCGGTCCAGAGAGAGGTTAGTTAGTTAGTTACTAGTACATAGACTGTAGATTAGGTCCAGAGAGAGGTTAGTTAGTTACTAGTACACAGCAATGTAGATTAGGTCCAGAGAGAGGTTAGTTAGTTACTAGTGCACAGCAATGTAGATTAGGTCCAGAGAGAGGTTAGTTAGTTACTAGTACATAGTACTGTAGATTAGGTCCAGAGAGAGGTTAGTTAGTTACTAGTACATAGTACTGTAGATGAGGTCCAGAGAGAGGTTATTTACTAGTACATAGTACTGCAGATTAGGTCCAGAGAGAGGTTAGTTAGTTACTAGTACATAGTACTGTAGATTAGGTCCAGAGAGAGATTAGTTACTACTACTGTAGATTAGGTCCAGAAAGAGGTTAGTTAGTTACTAGTACATAGTACTGTAGATTAGGTCCAGAGAGAGATTAGTTACTACTACTGTAGATTAGGTCCAGAAAGAGGTTAGTTAGTTACTAGTAGATAGCACTGTAGATTAGGTTCAGAGAGAGGTTAGTTAGCTACTAGTACATAGTACTGTAGATTAGGTCCAGAGAGAGATTAGTTAGTTACTAGTACATAGTACTGTAGATTAGGTCCAGAGAGAGGTTAGTTAGTTAGTTACTAGTACATAGTACTGTAGATTAGGTCCAGAGAGGGGTTAGTTAGTTACTACTACTGTAGATGACGTCTAGAGAGGTTAGTTAGTTACTAGTACTGTAGATTAGGTCTAGAGAGAGGTTAGTTAGTTATTAGTACATAGTACTGTAGATTAGGTCCAGAGAGTGGTTATTACTAGTAACTGGTATTGTAGATTAGGTCCAGAGAGAGGTTAGTTACTAGTATATAGTATTGTAGATTAGGTCCAGAGAGTGGTTAGTTACTAGTAACTGGTATTGTAGATTAGGTCCAGAGAGTGGTTAGTTACTAGTAACTGGTACTGTAGATTAGGTCCAGAGAGAGATTAGTTACTAGTACCTGGTATTGTAGATTAGGTCCAGAGAGTGGTTAGTTACTAGTAACTGGTACTGTAGATTAGGTCCAGAGAGAGATTAGTTACTAGTAACTGGTATTGTAGATGAGGGATCTCCCAAATGACATATATGAGGTTTTCTGACACAGAAACTCCTGGTCCTATATGTGTAGGATATATTTCAACTAAATCTAAAGAACCTCTAAGAGACATTCTAGGATGGCATTGGGGCTGTAGAGTCTGAAGAAACTAGGTACAGATTTGGGGTTCATCATTTTGAAGGCATCATCTGATTTGAAACAGGAAAATAAAAGATGGATCTTGCTGAAGAAGGATTAGAGTGCTCTCTAGTGTTACAAATGAAATCCGCCCTTGGAAGTACCAGAACAGGAGCAATTCTACCGACGGCTAGATAAGGCTATACAGTAACTCACGTTACAATGTTATAATAATAGCCATGTGCATTTGGACACAACAGTCATCCCTGACTGATTATGCTAATGTGATGACATGTTTTAAAGGAACCTCTTCTGCCCCTCCTCACCATCTCACCTCTGGTTCTCTTCAGGTCCAGAGAGATCTCCTTGATGGCAAGTCTGTGTGGAATGTTCTCTCATGATAAACAGGTGTTTGATCAGAAACAGCTGACCGTCTACTTGTGTCCGAACAAGATTAGGTAGTAGTTTTGGAATTGTTAGCTAGATTACTCGTTGGTTATTACTGCATTGTCGGAACTAGAAGCACAAGCATTTCGCTACACTCGTATTAACATCTGCTAACCATGTGTATGTGACAAATAAAATTTGATTTGATTTGATTTGATAGATTAAACCATACCAGTAACTTTAACATCAGAATATTTCAAATGTTAACCTTTCCCCCCCCAAAAAGAAAACCAGTATCGATCCATTTAAGAAGGAAAAAGGTGAAGATGTTTTGGAAGGACACCCTTTACAGTCAGAAATGTACACCCCAGAGGCCAGTTTATTAGGTATAACTATCTAGTACCGGGTCAGACCGTCCTTTGCCTCCAGAACAGTCTTAATTCTTTGGGGGTGTGGAAACATTGCTCAATTGGCATCAAGGGACCTAACATGTGCCAGGAAAACAATCCCCACACCATCACACCACCGCCACCAGCCTGTACCGTTGACACCAGACAGGATGGGGCCATGGACTCATACTGCTCACACCAAATCCTAACTCTGCCATCAACATGACGAAACAGGAAACCGGTATTCGACGGACCAGGCAATGTTTTTCCACTTCTCAATCGTCCAGTGTTCGTGGTCATGTGTCCAGTGGAGCCACTTCTTGTTTGTAGCTGAGATGTCGTTCTGCGCGCCACTGCTGTACTGCTCTGTTAATTGTCTGTTTGTCTGCCCGTCTGTTAGCTTGCACGATTCTTGCCATTCTCCTTCGATCTCTCTCATCAACGAGCAGTTTTTGACCACAGGACTGCCACTGACCACGTGGTTTTTGTTTGTTGCACTGTTCTCTGTAAACCCCAGGAGGACATTTCTGAGATACTGGAACTGGCACCGACGATCATACCTCGCTCAAAGTTGCTTAGGGCACTCGTTTGGCCCATTCAAACATTAAAATGGAACAATAGTAACTGAATGCCCGTCTGCCTGCTTTACACAGCAAGCCATGGCCACATGACTCACTGTGTGTAGGAGAGAACCATTTTGGTGTATCTAATAAACTGGCCACTGGATGTATAACGTGATGCATTACGTGCATCGCATGGTCCTTGTGCCTGAAATAAATCTACAGCAATCTTGTTCTTGAGGATGACATCAGAGGCTTTGAGCAGGGATGCAGGCAGATAAGGCCTCTTGAGATAAGCCCAGGAAGGCTGCTCTCTGGAGGGACAACAAATCCCACGCATCAACAGGGTGGACAGCATCAACACAGGGACAACATGGTGGACGGCATCAACACAGGGACAACAGGGTGGACAACAGGGTGGACAGCATCAACACAGGGACAACAGGGTGGACAGCATCAACACAGGAACAACAGGGTGGACAGCACATCTATACACCTGTAGAGCTCGGATAAGCAGACCAGCGTCCGTCTGACTGTAGGGTACCGCTGACCACAGCTGAAAGCGGGATGAGTCTATACTACCTGTACGCAAGGACCAGAGAGAGAGAAAGTACAACAGTAAGACCATTCATAACGTATATAGAGAAGACTCCTGTGTTCCAGTGGCACGTTGTGTTAGCTAATCCAAGTTGATCATTTTAAAAGGCTAATTGATCATTAGAAAACCCTTTTGCAATTATGTTAGCACAGCTGAAAACTGTTGCTCTGATTAAAGAAGCGATAAAACTGGCCTTTTTTAGACTAGTTGAGTATCTGGAGCATCAGCATTTGTGTGTTCGATTACAGGCTCAAAATGGCTAGAAAAAAATATTTTTTTTCTGAAACTCGTCAGTCTATTCTTGTTCTGAGAAATGAAGGCTATTCCATGAGAGAAATTGCCAAGAAAGTGAAGATCTCGTACAACGCTGTGTACTACTCCCTCCATAGAACAACACAAACGGGCTCTAACCAGAATAGAAAGAGGAGTGGGAGGCCCCGGTGCACAACTGAGCAAGAGGACAAGTACATTAGTGTCTAGTTTAAGAAACAGACGCCTCACAAGTCCTCAACTGGAAGCTTCATTAAATAGTACCTGCAAAACACCAGTCTCAACGTCAACACAAGAGAGGAACCAACTATGAGGGGTGGCCAGTCCTCTTCTGGCTGTGCCGGGTGGAGATTATAACAGAACATGGCCAAGATGTTCAAATGTTCATAAATGACCAGCATGGTCAAATAATAGGTCTGGGACAGGTAGCACGTCTGGTGAACAGGTCAGGATTCCATAGCCGCAGGCAGAACAGTTGAAACTGGAGGCGCAGCATGGCCAGGTGGACTGGGGACAGCAAGGAGTCATCATGCCAGGTAGTCCTGAGGCATGGTCCTAGGTCCTCCGAGAGAGAGAAAGAAAGAGAGAAAGAGAGAATTAGAGAGAGCATACTTACATTCACACAGGACACCGGATAAGACAGGAGAAGTACTCCAGATATAACAAACTGACCCTAGCCCCCGACACATAAACTACTGCAGCCTAAATACTGGAGGCTGAGACAGGAGGGGTCAGGAGACACTGTGGCCCCATCCGATGATACCCCCGGACAGGGCCAAACAGGAAGGATATAACCCCACCCACTTTGCCAAAGCACAGCCCCCACACCACTAGAGGGATATCTTCAACCACCAACTTACCATCCTGAGACAAGGCCGAGTATAGCCCACAAAGATCTCCGCCACGGCACAACCTCGGGGGGGGGGGCGCCAACCCGGACAGGAAGATCACATCAGTGACTCAACCCACTCAGTGACGCACCCCTCCTAGGGACGGCATGAAAGAGCACCAGTAAGCAGCAGTAAGCACCAGTAAGCATCAGTAAGCAGCAGTAAGCACCAGTAAGCAGCAGTAAGCAGCAGTAAGCAGCAGTAAGCAGAAGTAAGCACCAGTAAGCAGCAGTAAGCAGCAGTAAGCACCAGTAAGCAGCAGTAAGCACCAGTAAGCACCAGTAAGCACCAGTAAGCAGCAGTAAGCACCAGTAAGCAGCAGTAAGCACCAGTAAGCACCAGTAAGCAGCAGTAAGCACCAGTAAGCACCAGTAAGCAGCAGTAAGCACCAGTAAGCAGCACTAAGCACCACTAAGCACCAGTAAGCACCAGTAAGCAGCACTAAGCACCACTAAGCACCAGTAAGCACCAGTAAGCAGCACTAAGCACCACTAAGCACCAGTAAGCAGCAGTAAGCACCAGTAAGCACCAGTAAGCAGCAGTAAGCACCAGTAAGCAGCAGTAAGCAGCAGTAAGCACCAGTAAGCAGCAGTAAGCACCAGTAAGCACCAGTAAGCAGCAGTAAGCACCAGTAAGCAGCACTAAGCACCACTAAGCACCAGTAAGCACCAGTAAGCACCAGTAAGCAGCACTAAGCACCACTAAGCACCAGTAAGCAGCAGTAAGCAGCAGTAAGCACCAGTAAGCACCAGTAAGCAGCAGTAAGCACCAGTAAGCAGCAGTAAGCACCAGTAAGCAGCAGTAAGCACCAGTAAGCAGCAGTAAGCACCAGTAAGCACCAGTAAGCACCAGTAAGCAGCAGTAAGCACCAGTAAGCACCAGTAAGCAGCAGTAAGCACCAGTAAGCACCAGTAAGCAGCAGTAAGCAGCAGTAAGCAGCAGTAAGCACCAGTAAGCACCATTAAGCACCAGTTATTACCAGTAAGCAGCAGTAAGCACCAGTAAGCACCAGTAAGCACCAGTAAGCACCAGTAAGCAGCAGTAAGCACCAGTAAGCAGCAGTAAGCACCAGTAAGCACCAGTAAGCACCAGTAAGCAGCAGTAAGCACCAGTAAGCACCAGTAAGCAGCAGTAATCAGCAGTAAGCACCAGTAAGCACCACTAAGCAGCAGTAAGCACCAGTAAGCACCAGTAAGCACCAGTAAGCAGCAGTAAGCACCAGTAAGCAGCAGTAAGCACCGGTAAGCACCAGTAAGCACCAGTAAGCAGCAGTAAGCAGCAGTAAGCACCAGTAAGCACCAGTAAGCAGCAGTAAGCACCAGTAAGCACCAGTAAGCAGCAGTAAGCACCAGTAAGCACCAGTAAGCACCAGTAAGCAGCAGTAAGCACCAGTAAGCACCAGTAAGCACCAGTAAGCACCAGTAAGCAGCAGTAAGCAGCAGTAAGCACCAGTAAGCAGCAGTAAGCAGCAGTAAGCACCAGTAAGCAGCAGTAAGCACCAGTAAGCAGCAGTAAGCAGCAGTAAGCACCAGTAAGCAGCAGTAAGCACCAGTAAGCAGCAGTAAGCATCAGTAAGCACCAGTAAGCAGCAGTAAGCACCAGTAAGCAGCAGTAAGCAGCAGTAAGCAGCAGTAAGCAGCAGTAAGCAGCAGTAAGCACCAGTAAGCAGCAGTAAGCACCAGTAAGCAGCAGTAAGCAGCAGTAAGCAGCAGTAAGCAGCAGTAAGCACCAGTAAGCAGCAGTAAGCACCAGTAAGCAGCAGTAAGCATCAGTAAGCACCAGTAAGCAGCAGTAAGCAGCAGTAAGCCTCATTCAAGGGTTTTTCTTTTGCTGTCATCAAGGAAAAATTGTTTAATACTTTTTTGGTTACTACATGATTCCATGATGTGTTATTTCATAGTTTTGATGTCTTCACAATTATTCACAATGTAACGAGTGGCTGTGTACAAACGTTTGCCTGGTACTATATGTATGCATGTATACACAGTATATAAATAATTTGTCAATAAAATAGCAAGTGCAATTTATGATTTATTCATTGAAACATTAATATCAACTGGTTATATTATATGGTGGACCAACAACCTTCAAAAAGGCAGTAACCTCAGTAGTGGTGTTTGTAGAAGCCTATGAAATAGCCTCGTTTTTGGAAAATTTAACAGACAAGACGCTCTTACTTCCCAAGCCCCTTTATCACAATCAAGACACACTTTTTTTATTTTTTGTTTTTTAAGTAAACAAAAACATGTATTATAAAAACAGAATAACAATAGAACAGAATATTTTTCCAAATGAAAACAGTTGCCAGTGCGAAATTATTAAATATTTAATTAATTATGACCAAATTATGCATATCTCGAAGAGTTAGTCTGAAAGGGAGATCATTTGAAACGGGGCTCAAATTGAAATCATTTTTTTCAGGGTTACAAAACAAAAATCGGTCTTCGTTTTCAAGATACAGATGTTCAATATAGTTTATTCTGCCTGTTATTTTGAATTTTCTTAAATGGATGAACAATTCCACATTGAAAAATGCATGGTGATGATTTCCATACATCTGTTTCCTGATTAAGCATATGCTTAATGATTCTGATGGAGATACGCTGTCTTTATCCAGTTTTTCTGTGCATATTTTACGATTTTTACATGATAAAAACTACGATCACTTGGCAAGGACTGTAGCTTGTATATCCCATCGGTTAGATACATTTCTATAGGCATTTATTTCTGTAGGCCTAACAGGAGTTAGTGTGCACACTCAGGACGTGTCTGTGTGTGTATATAGAGAGGTCGAAACGCAATTGAATGAATGAGACACAGAGGGAATTTAGGGAGAAGGGTGTGATGCTTAGCTTCTTTTTTTGTTGTGCCCTGCAAATGCACATGTACACATGGAACACTAGAGTCAAAGCAAATTAACGTTGTCTTTATTAAGACAAAATGTCACTTGCCCATTCGGGCAGACACCAAATAGTTTTACAGTATTCAATCAAAAAAAATGAAATCTCTGGTTAATGATCAAGCTTTGACGTCTGTTGGATTACTCATGGATTACTCATGGATTACTCATGGATTACTCATGGATTACTCATGGATTACTCATGGATTACTCATGCCCGGACGTAGTTTATTACAAGTTGAACAGGGAATTCAACACAGAAAACATCTAACAGGCCTCTTGGAGACAGGCTCTTTCTATTCTACTCAGACAGCAGCAAGTGTACTGTAAACATCTGTAGTGTAAAACGCCAAGACCTTGTAGAAGTCAAAACAAAGGGCAGTGACTGTCAGCTGCTACAGAATCAATAATAAATCTGTGTCAATCACTATCAGTGGCACAGCGGTCTAAGGAACTTCATCTCAGGGCTTGAGGCGTCACTACAGACACCCTGGTTCGATTCCGGGCTGTATCACAAACGGCCATGATTGAGAGTCCCGTAGGCCGTCATTGTAAATACGAATTGGTTCTTAACTGACTTGCCTAGTTAAATTAAGGTTAAAAAACATTTAAAAAACACAGAATTAACCTTAGATTAGTATATAGGGGCAAATTCCTCCCACTGACTTAAGACAGGCAGTCAGTCAAACCCACCTCTCCAGTTTCTCAGGATAGGCCAGGTCCCCGGGGGAGGGGTTGTATCCGATGATGTCAGTCTGGATGTAGATGTGCGTCCTGTAGACCAGCCTCTCCTGGACATCCTCCAGCATCTGCTTCACCACCGCCTCAAACACCCCCAGCTGACCAGCTACACACACCATAACGTCATACACTCCTACTCAGCCTGGTTACACACCCTTGCTTATCGAAAGAAACACCATGTCCTAGAGATGTTTTATCTGTTGACATGTAATTACACTGCTCTCTGAAAATACGTTACGGTGTAAACATGTAACATACTGTAGCCTGACGGTAAGAGTAACCAATCCTTTGTATTGCGAGTGACAGTACCGTTTTTGTTGTGGACGTGGTCTTGTAGCATCTCATTATTTAGGATGCCACAGAGTTCTGACATGGTCTCCAAGTGGATACCGTGGATGATGAGCAGTCGCAGGACGTCGTACAGCGACAGACACAGCTTCTCCAGCAGTTCACTGGAGGGGGGGGGTTAAACTCCTCCACTTTCCCACCAGTGAGCAAAAGGTCACATTTGAGTTGTCCTCTGGGAAATGACAGTATGTTGAAAATTAATTTCTTCTACAAGAGAGAAACACTAGCTAGTATCTGATCAGTTTAGATACATGTTTCATCTCACTGTGTAGAATGTTACAGCTGCCAGTTAATTCAACAGTAAAGTCAGCAGCTGTAGAAAGAGAAGACAGACAGGACAGACTGGACAGACAGGACAGACAGGACAGACTGGACAGACAGGACAGACAGGACAGACAGGACAGACAGGACAGACAGGACAGACAGACAGGACAGACAGGACAGACAGGACAGACAGGACAGACAGACAGACAGGACAGACAGGACAGACAGGACAGACAGACAGGACAGACAGACAGGACAGACAGGACAGACTGGACAGACTGGACAGACAGGACAGACTGGACAGACAGGACAGACAGGACAGACAGGACAGACAGGACAGACTGGACAGACTGGACAGACAGGACAGACAGACAGGACAGACAGGACAGACAGGACAGACAGACAGACAGGACAGACAGGACAGACAGGACAGACAGGACAGACAGACAGGACAGACAGGACAGACAGGACAGACAGACAGGACAGACAGGACAGACAGGACAGACAGGACAGACTGGACAGACAGGACAGACAGGACAGACTGGACAGACAGGACAGACAGGACAGACAGGACAGACAGGACAGACAGACAGACTGGACAGACAGGACAGACAGGACAGACAGGACAGACAGGACAGACAGGACAGACAGGACAGACTGAAAATAAATGAAAGAAAAAGAAAGAAAGGAGAATACTAACAGGGAAATATGAATTGATGTGAGCCTTTACGTCAAGACAAACATATTCTGTACAGAGCTCTGAGTTTCAGTGAGCATTAGCATTAAAGGAAGGTGCTACAAAAAAACTCAATGTGTGGGTTTGGAGACAGTACTTCCTCTAGTCTAGGTGTGGGTACAGTACTTCCTCTAGTCTAGGTGTGGGTTTGGAGACAGTACTTCCTCTAGTCTAGGTGTGGGTACAGTACTTCCTCTAGTCTAGGTGTGGGTTTGGAGACAGTACTTCCTCTAGTCTAGGTGTGGGTACAGTACTTCCTCTAGTCTGGGTGTGGGTTTGGAGACAGTACTTCCTCTAGTCTAGATGTGGGTTTGGAGACAGTACTTCCTCTAGTCTAGGGGTGGGTACAGTACTTCCTCTAGTCTAGGTGTGGGTACAGTACTTCCTCTAGTCTAGGGGTGGGTACAGTACTTCCTCTAGTCTAGGGGTGGGTAGAGTACTTCCTCTAGTCTAGGTGTAGGTACAGTACTTCCTCTAGTCTAGGGGTGGGTAGAGTACTTCCTCTAGTCTAGGGGTGGGTAGAGTACTTCCTCTAGTCTAGGGGTGGGTTTGGAGACAGTACTTCCTCTAGTCTAGGGGTGGGTAGAGTACTTCCTCTAGTCTAGGGGTGGGTTTGGAGACAGTACTTCCTCTAGTCTAGGTGTGGGTACAGTACTTCCTCTAGTCTAGGTGTAGGTACAGTACTTCCTCTAGTCTAGGGGTGGGTTTGGAGACAGTACTTCCTCTAGTCTGGGTGTGGGTTTGGAGACAGTACTTCCTCTAGTCTAGGGGTGGGTTTGGAGACAGTACTTCCTCTAGTCTAGGGGTGGGTTTGGAGACAGTACTTCCTCTAGTCTAGGTGTGGGTTTGGAGACAGTACTTCCTCTAGTCTAGGGGTGGGTTTGGAGACAGTACTTCCTCTAGTCTAGGGGTGGGTTTGGAGACAGTACTTCCTCTAGTCTAGGTGTGGGTTTGGAGACAGTACTTCCTCTAGTCTAGGTGTGGGTTTGGAGACAGTACTTCCTCTAGTCTAGGTGTGGGTTTGGAGACAGTACTTCCTCTAGTCTAGGTGTGGGTACAGTACTTCCTCTAGTCTAGGTGTGGGTTTGGAGACAGTACTTCCTCTAGTCTAGGTGTGGGTACAGTACTTCCTCTAGTCTAGGGGTGGGTTTGGAGACAGTACTTCCTCTAGTCTAGGTGTGGGTTTGGAGACAGTACTTCCTCTAGTCTAGGTGTGGGTACAGTACTTCCTCTAGTCTAGGTGTGGGTTTGGAGACAGTACTTCCTCTAGTCTAGGTGTGGGTACAGTACTTCCTCTAGTCTAGGGGTGGGTTTGGAGACAGTACTTCCTCTAGTCTAGGTGTGGGTTTGGAGACAGTACTTCCTCTAGTCTAGGTGTGGGTACAGTACTTCCTCTAGTCTAGATGTGGGTTTGGAGACAGTACTTCCTCTAGTCTAGGTGTGGGTACAGTACTTCCTCTAGTCTAGGGGTGGGTTTGGAGACAGTACTTCCTCTAGTCTAGGGGTGGGTTTGGAGACAGTACTTCCTCTAGTCTAGGTGTGGGTTTGGAGACAGTACTTCCTCTAGTCTAGGTGTGGGTACAGTACTTCCTCTAGTCTAGGTGTGGGTACAGTACTTCCTCTAGTCTAGGGGTGGGTTTGACAGTACTTCCTCTAGTCTAGGTGTGGGTTTGGAGACAGTACTTCCTCTAGTCTAGGGGTGGGTTTGGAGACAGTACTTCCTCTAGTCTAGGTGTGGGTACAGTACTTCCTCTAGTCTAGGGGTGGGTTTGGAG
Source organism: Oncorhynchus tshawytscha (assembly GCF_018296145.1). NCBI lineage: Eukaryota > Metazoa > Chordata > Actinopteri > Salmoniformes > Salmonidae > Oncorhynchus > Oncorhynchus tshawytscha. The sequence goes on along the minus strand of NC_056431.1, from coordinate 72,912,762 downwards.
ACAGTACTTCCTCTAGTCTAGGTGTGGGTACAGTACTTCCTCTAGTCTAGGGGTGGGTTTGGAGACAGTACTTCCTCTAGTCTAGGGGTGGGTTTGGAGACAGTACTTCCTCTAGTCTAGGTGTGGGTACAGTACTTCCTCTAGTCTAGGGGTGGGTTTGGAGACAGTACTTCCTCTAGTCTAGGGGTGGGTTTGGAGACAGTACTTCCTCTAGTCTAGGGGTGGGTTTGGAGACAGTACTTCCTCTAGTCTAGGTGTGGGTACAGTACTTCCTCTAGTCTAGGGGTGGGTTTGGAGACAGTACTTCCTCTAGTCTAGGGGTGGGTTTGGAGACAGTACTTCCTCTAGTCTAGGGGTGGGTTTGGAGACAGTACTTCCTCTAGTCTAGGGGTGGGTTTGGAGACAGTACTTCCTCTAGTCTAGGGGGTGGGTTTGGAGACAGTACTTCCTCTAGTCTAGGGGTGGGTTTGGAGACAGTACTTCCTCTAGTCTAGGTGTGGGTTTGGAGACAGTACTTCCTCTAGTCTAGGTGTGGGTACAGTACTTCCTCTAGTCTAGGTGTGGGTACAGTACTTCCTCTAGTCTAGGTGTGGGTACAGTACTTCCTCTAGTCTAGGTGTGGGTACAGTACTTCCTCTAGTCTAGGTGTGGGTACAGTACTTCCTCTAGTCTAGGTGTGGGTACAGTACTTCCTCTAGTCTAGGTGTGGGTACAGTACTTCCTCTAGTCTAGGTGTGGGTACAGTACTTCCTCTAGTCTAGGTGTGGGTTTGGAGACAGTACTTCCTCTAGTCTAGGTGTGGGTTTGGAGACAGTACTTCCTCTAGTCTAGGGGTGGGTTTGGAGACAGTACTTCCTCTAGTCTAGGTGTGGGTACAGTACTTCCTCTAGTCTAGGGGTGGGTTTGGAGACAGTACTTCCTCTAGTCTAGGTGTGGGTTTGGAGACAGTACTTCCTCTAGTCTAGGGGTGGGTTTGGAGACAGTACTTCCTCTAGTCTAGGTGTGGGTTTGGAGACAGTACTTCCTCTAGTCTAGGGGTGGGTTTGGAGACAGTACTTCCTCTAGTCTAGGGGTGGGTTTGGAGACAGTACTTCCTCTAGTCTAGGTGTGGGTTTGGAGACAGTACTTCCTCTAGTCTAGGTGTGGGTTTGGAGACAGTACTTCCTCTAGTCTAGGGGTGGGTTTGGAGACAGTACTTCCTCTAGTCTAGGTGTGGGTACAGTACTTCCTCTAGTCTAGGTGTGGGTTTGGAGACAGTACTTCCTCTAGTCTAGGTGTGGGTTTGGAGACAGTACTTCCTCTAGTCTAGGGGTGGGTTTGGAGACAGTACTTCCTCTAGTCTAGGTGTGGGTACAGTACTTCCTCTAGTCTAGGGGTGGGTTTGGAGACAGTACTTCCTCTAGTCTAGGTGTGGGTTTGGAGACAGTACTTCCTCTAGTCTAGGGGTGGGTTTGGAGACAGTACTTCCTCTAGTCTAGGTGTGGGTTTGGAGACAGTACTTCCTCTAGTCTAGGGGTGGGTTTGGAGACAGTACTTCCTCTAGTCTAGGGGTGGGTTTGGAGACAGTACTTCCTCTAGTCTAGGGGTGGGTTTGGAGACAGTACTTCCTCTAGTCTAGGTGTGGGTTTGGAGACAGTACTTCCTCTAGTCTAGGGGTGGGTTTGGAGACAGTACTTCCTCTAGTCTAGGTGTGGGTAGAGTACTTCCTCTAGTCTAGGGGTGGGTTTGGAGACAGTACTTCCTCTAGTCTAGGGGTGGGTTTGGAAAAGAAGTCAGTGTAGAGCTGGTGCTCATCCTGACAGACGTGAAACATGAAGGCAAAGCCACAACGCACCTGGGAAGAGAACACAGAACAGACAGACAACATCAGCGCTGGCAAAACATGTTGAAGGCTTCTCAGATAATATAATTTCAGTAATGTGTTTGTACAGTATCTATTCAACTGTATCTGACAAATAAAATAAAACCAATCAGAAGTAAATGGATCTTAGTAAAATACTGTGATCTTACTAATGCACTGCGGTCCTTGCTGTTTATAACGGTGTAGACCTTACAGTGAAATGATTACTTATGAGCCCTTAAACAAAAATGCAGTTAAGAAAAAATCTATTTAAAATAAATAAGACTACAATAAAAAAATAAGAGCAACAAATAAAATAACACGAGGTTACAGTGAGGGAACAAAGTATTTGATCCCCTGCTGATTTTGTACTTTTGCCCACTGACAAAGAAATGATCAGTCTATAATTGTAATGGTAGGTTTATTTGAACAGTGAGAAACAGAATAACAATTTAAAAAATCCATAAAAACGCATGTCAAAAATGGTATGAATTGATTTGCGTTTTAATGAGGGAAATAAGTATTTGACTCCCTCTCAATCAGAAATATTTCTGGCTCCCAGATGTCTTTTATACAGGTAACGAGCTGAGATTAGGAGCACACTCTGAAAGGGAGGGGGTAGCAGTACCGAATAAATGTGTAAATGTTCAGGGGTACAGGTTAGTCATGGTAATTGAGGTAATATGTAAATGTGTGTAGGGGTTAAGTGACTATGCATAGATGACAAACATTGAGTAGCAGCAGCATAAATGCAAATAACCATTTAATTAGCTGTTCAGCAGTCTTATGGCTTGTGGGAAAAAGCTGTTCAGAAGCCTCTTGGACCTAGACTTGACGCTCTGGTACCGCTTGCCGTGCGATAGCAGAGAGAACAGTCTATGACTGGGGTGGCTGGAGTCTTTGACAGTTTTTAGGGCCTTCCTCTGACACCGCCTGGTAGAGGTCCGGGATGGCAGGAAGCTTGTAGCGCCTTGCGGTTGGAGGCTGAGCAGTTGCCATACCAGGCGGTGATGCAACCAGTCAGGATGCTCTCGATGGTGTAGCTGTAGAACTTTTTGAGGATGTGGGGACCCATGACATCTTTTCAGTCTCTTGAGGGGGAATAGGCGTTGTCGTGACCTCTTCACGACTGTCTTGGTGTATTTGAACCATGATAGTTTGTTGGTGATGTGGACACTAAGGAACTTGAAGCTCTCAACCTGCTCCACTACAGCCCTGTCGATGAGCATGGGGGCGCGCTCAGCCCACCTTTTCCTGTAGTCCACAATAATTTCCTTTGTCTTGATCACATTGAGGGAGAAGTTGTTGCCTTGGCACCACACTTCCAGGTTTCTGACCTCCTCCCTATAGGCTGTCTTATCGTTGTTTGTGATCAGGCCTACCACAATGTCATCAATGCACTTATTGATGAAGCCGGTGACTGATGTGGTATACACCTCAATGCCATTGGATGAGTCGCAGAACATATTCCAGTCTGTGCTAGTTGAACAGTCCTGTAGCTTAGCAGCTGCGTCATCTAACCACTTCCATATTGAGCGAGTCACTGGTACTTCCTGCTTTAGTTTTTGATTGTAAGCAGGAGGAGAGCATTATGGTCAGATTTGCCAAATGGAGGGCGAGCTTTGTAAGTGTCTCTGTGTGGAGTAAAAGTGGTGTCAAGTTTTTTTCCTCCTCTTGTTGCACATGTAACATGCTGGTAGAAATTACGGAAAAACAGATTTAAATTTCCCTGCATTAAAGTCCCAGGCCACTAGGAGCGCCGCCTCTGGATGAGCATTTTCTTGTTTGCTTATGGCTTTATACTGCTCGTTGAGTACGGTCTTAGTGCCAGCATCGGTTTGTGGTGGTAAATAGACAGCTACGAAAAATATAGATTAACTCTTGATGAATAGTGTGGTCTACAGCTTATCATGAGATACTCTACCTCAGGCAAACAAAACCTTGAGACTTCCATAATATTTGATTTCACGCACCAGCTGTTATTAACAAATAGACACAGACCGCCACCCCTTGTTATCCATGTCGTCGCTCAGTCGCTCAGTTATTTCTCCACACGGAGAAACATAAGATATCACAGTTTAATGTCCCATTGGTAGGATAGTCTTGACAGGAGTTCATCCAGTTTATTCTTCAATGATTGCACATTGGCCAATAGGATGGATGATAGAGGCGGGTTACCCACTCGCCGACAAGGCACCCGGACCTGCGTCCCCTGTATCTGTGTCCTCTCTTCGGGTGAAGGACAGGGATATGGGCCTTGTCCAGTGTCTGAAGTAAATCCTTTGCGTCCGACTCGTTAAAGAAAATAATCTTTGTCCAGTACGAGGTGAGTGATCACTGTTCTGATATCCCGAAGCTCTTTTCGGTCATAATATGTACAAAATAAGTTACAAACAACGCAAAAAACCCCCACATTCAATAATAGCACAATTGATTAGGGGCCCATTACTAATGCATAGTGGTATTTATTGTTTTGGCTGGTCAAGTCTGAGATTGTGGCTGTGATGATGAGGCTGAGGAGCTGCTCTCTCTGGTCCAGGTAGCACTGGTGGATCTCCTCCGACAGCTGATGGTACCTGCGGATGACTGAACACAGGTAGGCATTACACATAGGTGACAGAACACGGGTCGGCATTACACATAGATGACAGAACACGGGTCGGCATTACACATAGGTGACAGAACACGGGTCGGCATTACACATAGATGACAGAACACGGGTCGGCATTACACATAGATGACAGAACACGGGTCGGCATTACACATAGATGACAGAACACGGGTCGGCATTACACATAGATGACAGAACACGGGTCGGCATTACACATAGATGACAGAACACGGGTCGGCATTACACATAGATGATAGAACACGGGTCGGCATTACACATAGATGACAGAACACGGGGAGGCATTACACATAGGTGACAGAACACGGGTCGGCATTACACATAGGTGACAGAACACTGGGAGGCATTACACATAGGTGACAGAACACGGGTCGGCATTACACATAGGTGACAGCACACGGGAGGCATTACACATAGATGACAGAACACGGGGAGGCATTACACATAGGTGACAGAACACTGGGAGGCATTACACATAGATGACAGAACACGGGTCGGCATTACACATAGGTGACAGCACACGGGGAGGCATTACACATAGATGACAGAACACGGGAGGCATTACACATAGATGACAGAACACGGGGAGGCATTACACATCGATGACAGAACACGGGGAGGCATTACACATAGATGACAGAACACGGGGAGGCATTACACATAGATGACAGAACACGGGGAGGCATTACACATAGATGACAGAACACGGGGAGGCATTACACATAGATCACAGAACACGGGTAGGTTTTACACATAGATGACAGAACACGGGGAGGCATTACACATAGATGACAGAACACGGGTAGGTTTTACACATAGATGACAGAACACGGGTCGGCATTACACATAGACGACAGAACACGGGTAGGTTTTACACATAGATACTGTAACAGAACATGTTTAGGAATTAGGAAATAAATGTAAATAATAATGGCACCCGGAGGGGATGGCAGCCATTTTATTGGCTCTTAACCAACCGTGCGGAAGGAGATCGGGGTGCCTTGTAAGGATCCGGCAGTGAGTAGCTAATCTGGATGTGGCAGGGCTTGCAAACTATTACATACTACAAAGGGAAGAACAGCAGTGAGCTGCCCAGTGAGACAAGCCTACCAGATGAGCTAAATTACTTCTATGCTTGCTTCGAGGCAAGTAACACTGAAACATGCATGAGAGCAGCAGCTGTTGCGGACGATTGTGTGATCACACTCTCTGTAGCCGATGTGACTAAGAGCTTTAAACAGGTCAACATTCACAAGGCCGCTGGGCCAGATGGATTACCAGGACATGTACTCCAAGCTTGCACTGACCAACTGGCAAGTGTCTTCACTGACATTTTCAACCTCCCCCTGTCTGGGTTTGTATTACAAACATATTTCAAGCAGACCACCATAGGCCCTGTGCCCAAGAACACTAAGGTAACCTACCTAAATGACTACCGACCTGTAGCACTCACTTCTGTAGCCATGAAGGCTGGTCATGGCTCACAAAACAATTTTCCCAGAAACCCTAGACCCACTCCAATTCGCATAGCGCCCCAACAGATCCACAGATGATACAATCTCTATTGCACTCCACACTGCCCTTTCATGCCTGGACAAAAGGAACACCTATGTGAGAATGCTACTCATTGACTACAGCTCAGTGTTCAACACCATCGTGTCCTCAAAGCTCATCACTAAGCTGAGAACCCTGGGACTAAACACTTCCCTTTGCAACTGGATACTGGACTTCCTGATGGGCCGCCCCCAGGTGGTAAGGGTAGGTAACAGCACATCCGCCACGCTGATCCTCAAGACAGGGGCCCCTCAGGGGTGCGTGCTCAGTCCCTTCCTTTACTCCCTGTTCACTCATGACTGCATGGCCAGGCACGACTCCAACACCATCATTAAGTTTGCCGACAACACAATGGTGGTATGCCTGATCACCAACCACGATGAGACAGCCTATAGTGAGGAGATCAGAGACCTGGCCGTGTGGTGCTAAGACAACAACCTCTCCCTCAACATGACCAAGGAGATGATTGTGGACTACAGGAAAAGGAGGACCAAGCACCCCCACATTCTCAACGATGGGGTTGCAGTGGAGCAGGTTGAGGGTTTCAAGTTCCTTGGTGTCCACATCACCAACAAACTAACATGGTCCAAGCACACCAAGACAGTCGTGAAGAGGGCATGACAAAACCTATTCCCCCTCATGTCCTCAAATCCTCAAATGGTTCTACAGCTGCACCATCGAGAGCATCCTGGTTGCATCCCTGCTAGGTATGGCAATTGCTCGGCCTCTGACCGCAAGGCACTACAGAGGGTAGTGCGTACGGCCCAGTAAATCACCGATGCCAAACTTCCTGCCATCTAGGACCTCTATACCAGGCGGTGTCAGAGGAAGGCCCTAAGAATTGTCAGACTCCAGCCACCCTAGTCATAGACTGTTCTCTCTGCTACCACATGGCAAGCAGTACCGGAGCACCAAGTCTAAGTCTAAAAGGCTTCTAAACAGCTTCTACCCCCAAGCCATAAGACTCCTGAACATCTAAGCAGTGGCTACCCAGAATATTTGCGTTGTCCCCCCCTTATGTTGCTGCTACTCTGTTCATTATCTATGCATAGTCACTTTAATAACTCTACCTTCATATACATATTACCTCAACTACCTCGAATAACCGGGACCCCCCACACATTGACTCTGTACCGGTACCCCCTGTATATAGCCTCCACATTGACTCTGTACCGGTACCCCCTGTATATAGCCTAGCTATTGTTATTTTACTGCTGCTCTTTAATTATTTGTTACTTTTATTTCTTAAGGTATTTTTCTATAAACTGCATTGTTGGTTAAGGGCTTGTAAGTAAGAATTTCACTGTAAAAGTCTACACCTGTTGTATTTGGCGCATGTGACAAATAAAAGTTGATTTGAATGACATAAAGATAATAGAACACACCACAGTAGGCGAGGCGATCCTGATAAGACATGATCATACAGTACATGAACCCAATACTCACTCAAGTATTCTCTCTGACCTCTGTTCCATTTGTTCAATCAGCATCTGAAAGAACAATCACTATTATTCATCTCTACAAACACAACAGAGTTTTTCAACCAAAAGGATGGCTTAGCAATTCGATGTTTAATTCCAACAGAATAAATAAATAATTCTACTCACTCTGACTTTGGGTGCAACTGCTCTGAACTTGACATAGTGTGAAGGCATCGTCTGGGTCCATTAGACCCAACGGATCCTGAAAGAAAAATACATTTTAAATCAGACAACTCAAGACAGAAGACTTGTGTACCAGTACCAAGTCAAAATCCATGATAAAAAAGCGTCCGAGGACTCCTTCCTACCCTTTTTGTTAACTGGCTGGTGAGATTCTGCATAGTGTTCCCAGTGTGAGTCTTCATGTGAAAGGCTTTAGACAGACATTGTTGGAACTTGGTCAGATACACTGGGTGATCCTTAAAGTTTGCCTGAAAAAAAAAGGAAGTACATCATCCAATATGAAGACACAGCTCTACAATAGAATACACACTTTCCTATGTGGGATGAAAATATAATTACATGGGAAGAAACATACTCTATACAGTCATCCAATTTCAAAAGCATTGGTATAAATCCTTCACTGTTTACAGACCGTGTGGGCGGGTTTAATTTCTGCAGAGACAGGGCGAGAATGAACTTTTGCAAGGCTCGAGTCAGGAAAAAGATTAACCAATGACATTTGCTAAAGGATTTAAAATGCCACAGAAAGGAGGATGGGTACAGGGTTTAATACATTTTTTTTTAAAGACAGCTAACCGTGTTGATGTTCTCCAACTTGTTGTTGTAAGAATGCTTTTGCTGTACGTTCTCAGTCAGAGCCACCAGTTCTGACTGTTTAAGAGAAAACTATCTGTTGACAGGGAACTAGGATTTTGATAACAGGCTGACATTTAAATGTCTGATGTTTTATTCCATTACAAATGGAAACAGGTCCATACTACTTTGTTCTGTTGGTACTTTTTGTGCCTCTGACACAGTCACCAAAATGTAGGCTACGTGACTGTGTCAGAGAACCTACATCTACAGTGATTTCTCCACTAAATGTTTTGCGATTATGCTGTGGGATTTAAAGGTCATTTGTGGTTTAGTACGGTACCCTGCGACACCACTTCATTGTTCCAGACCACCACAAGGGGGAGTTAGAGCACTGATTATGATTTTATTAGGCGTCCAAAACTCCGATATTACTGTTAGGCCATATCACCCAGGGCGACTATCAAATGCTTCTCAAAGATGCCCTCTGGTGATCAAATTAGCACTAACCAGCATTAATAGTCCCAGTGCTTCACACTTAAATAAAGTGCCATTGAATTCTGCGGCACCATGCAAGCTGCACTGCAGTACGCTGCAATTTTTAAAGGACGAACCACTGTAGCCTAAGTTGGTTCTCTGACAAAGTCACATAGTCTACGTGTTGGTTCTGACTGTCACATAGTCTACGTGTTGGTCCTCAGCGCGGTCGTCGCTATTTACCACAGCCACAAAGTCATGAACTCCTCTTATTTCTACAATTTACCTTTTTAAAATTCCATTTGAAACTTAATCCTAACCTTAACCACACTGCTAACCCTATGCCTTAACCTTAAATGAAGGCCAACGATACATGTTTTGTTTTCATAAATTTTTACGGTACAGGTATGCCAATCTTACTTTGTGGCTGTGATATCTAGTGGGAACCCATCAGTAGCAGACGAGGTCCTGTTCCGGGAAAAGGGGCGGAGTTCCAAAAAGGGGGAGGACTGTGACTACAGCTTCCAATAGTATGACTATTTTCAGAACACATGTAGACTTCATTGGTTAAAACGTTGAAAGGCTTCAAAAGTTGCACACGGAAATTAAGATGATAAATGAAGGTTTATGCTCAGGTGGAATTTAGTGAACAGTGTTGTTCCAATGCAGTTGCAAGTCTGTAACATCAAATCAAACTTTATTTGTCACATGCGCCGAATAAAAGTGTAGACCTTACCATGAAATGCTTACTTACAAGCCCTTAACCAACAGTGCAGTTCAAGAAGAGTTAAGAAAATATTTACCAAATAAACTAAAGTAAAAAATAATAAAAAGTAACACAATAACATAACAATAAACAAGGCTATATACAGGGGGTACCGCGGGGGTACAGGTTAGAGGTCATTTGTACATGTAAGTATGGATGAAGTGACTATGCATAGATAATAAACAGCCAGTAGCAGCAGTGTAAAAACAAATGGGGGGAGGGGGTCAATGTAATAGTCCGGTGGTCATTTGATTAATTGTTCAGCGGTCTTATGGCTTGGGGGGTAGAAGGGAGGACAGAGCCTTTTGGTCCCAGACTGGTACTGCTTTTTATTTTTTATTTCACCTTTATTCATCCAGGTAGGCCAGTTGAGAACACCTTTATTTATCCAGGTAGGCCAGTTGAGAACACCTTTATTTAACCAGGTAGGCCAGTTGAGAACACCTTTATTTATCCAGGTAGGCTAGTTGAGAACACCTTTATTTATCCAGGTAGGCCAGTTGAGAACACCTTTATTTATCCAGGTAGGCCAGTTAAGAACACCTTTATTTATCCAGGTAGGCTAGTTGAGAACACCTTTATTTATCCAGGTAGGCTAGTTGAGAACACCTTTATTTATCCAGGTAGGCTAGTTGAGAACACCTTTATTTATCCAGGTAGGCCAGTTGAGAACACCTTTATTTATCCAGGTAGGCTAGTTGAGAACACCTTTATTTATCCAGGTAGGCTAGTTGAGAACACACACCTTTATTTATCCAGGTAGGCCAGTTGAGAACACCTTTATTTATCCAGGTAGGCTAGTTGAGAACACCTTTATTTATCCAGGTAGGCTAGTTGAGAACACCTTTATTTATCCAGGTAGGCTAGTTGAGAACACCTTTATTTATCCAGGTAGGCCAGTTGAGAACACCTTTATTTATCCAGGTAGGCCAGTTGAGAACACCTTTATTTAACCAGGTAGGCCAGTTGAGAACACCTTTATTTAACCAGGTAGGCCAGTTGAGAGCACCTTTATTTATCCAGGTAGGCCAGTTGAGAACAAGTTCTCATTTACAACTGCGACCTGGCCAAGAGAAAGCATAGCAGTGTGAACAGACAACAACACAGAGTTACACATGGAGTAAACAATAAACAAGTCAATAACACAATAACACTCTGCAGAAGCAAGGAAAACAGTCTTTGACTTGGGTGACTGGAGTCTCTGACAATTTTATGGGCTTTCCTCTGACAACGCCTATTATATAGATCCTGGATTGCAGGAATCTTGGCCCCAGTGATGTACTGGGCCGTACGCACTACCCTCTGTAGCGCCTTACGGTCAGATGCCGAGCAGTTGCCATACCAGGCGGTGATGCAACCGGTCAGGATGCTCTTGATGGTGCAGCTGTAGAACTTTTTGAGGATCTGGGGACCCATGCCAAATCCTTTCAGCCTTCTGAGGGGAAAAGGTTTTGTCATGCCCTCTTCACGACTGTCTTGGTGTGTTTGGACAACGATAAGAACGTTGGTGATGTGGACACCAAGGAAATTGAAACTCTTGACCCGCTCCACTCTAGCCCAGTTGATGTTAAAGGGGGCCTGTTCGGCCCGCCTTTTCCTGTAGTCCACCATCAGCTCCTTTGTCTTGCTCACATTGAGGAAGAGGTTGTTGTCCTGGCACCACCACTGCCAGGTCTCTGACCTCCTCTCTATAGACTGTCTCATCGTTGTCGGTGATCAGGTCAACAACTGTTGTGTCGTCAGCAACTTAATGATGGTGTTGGAGTCGTGTTTTGGCCACGCAGTCGTGGCTGAACAGGGAGTAGAGGAGGGGACTAAGTACACACCCCTGAGGGGCCCCAGTGTTGAGGATCAACACTGGGGCAGACGTGTTGTTTTAGCTTGTAAGCAGGAATCAGGAGGATAGAATTACAGTCAGATTTTCCAAATGGAGAGCGGGGGAGAGCTTTGTATGCATCTCTTTGTGTTGGGTAAAGGTGGTCTAGAGATGTTTTTCCTCTGGTTGCACATGTGACATTCTTCGGGTAAAAGTTTTGTAAAACTGATTTAAGTTTGCCTTGCATTAAAATCACTGGCCACTAGGAGCGCCACTTCTGGGTGAGCATTTTCTTGTTTGCTTTTGGCCTTATAGATTTGGTTGAGCGCGGTCTTAGTGCCAGCATCGGTCTGTGGTGGTAAATAGACGGCTACGAATAATACAGATGAGAACTCTCTTGGTAGATAGTGTGGTCTACAGCATATCATAAGGTACTCTACCTCAGGCGAGCAATATCTCGAGACTTCTTTAATATTAGACATCGCGCAACAGCTGTTATTAACAAAAAGACGCACACACCCCAAAAAAGCACACGCCCCCATTGAGGACACTCTTTGACATTGTGTCACTAAACAGAGGAATGACATAACCCAAAGCATCAATTTGCATGACAGCATAGAAGCACTCACTCCTGTTGCCCATCGCTCCTAGAATTAGATTAATAAGAATGTCCTTTTGGTGTCTGCTACCTGGGTGGAGTTGAGTTGAAAATTCTTGGCTAGGTAACAGACTCTGTTAGTATGTGTAATGTGTAGGTAGATTGTAAATGTGTGTGTTCTACCTGCTACCATACAGACATCGTGACATTTACCACCAGGTGGAGCCCTGGATGAGATTTGACATCCAATAAGTGATTTTTCCACAATCTAAGGACATAACTAGGCATACGGAACACTTCTGTATGCCTCTCAGAATTACAATAATATCAGACAAAACCATGTCAAACTGTACTGGTTTGTAAATCAACATACATTGTTCTGAATGTATTTTTAAAAGAGACACATACAAAGAGCAATCCCAAAAATACTGTCTATGGAATGTTTGTGAAAGCAAGAACCCTTGAACCAGACTGACAGACTCATAGACGGCCATGTACTGCATCTATTCAACCACTTTATTATGAAGGGGTATGAGACAGTTTCTGCCCCCAGCATGCAGTCTGTCTAGACGTGGATCGATAAGTCCCAAGAAAGGTCAGAGATCTGCATCTAGTAATGACACAAATATTAGGCCTACATATATATCACGAGTTTCGTCTGTGTTTCCTTCTCTGTTGTTTTTTTCCCACTGTTTTCAACCAAACAATCTGCTTTCATCTATGTGAAATGTTTATCTTCATAAGGGGCTCCTGAGTGGCGCAGCGGTCTAAGCCACTGCGTGTCAGTGCTAGAGGCGTCACTACAGACTTTGGTTCCATTCCAGGTTGTATCACAACCGACCGTGATTGGGAGTCCCAAAGGACGGCGTATAATTGGCCCAGTGTCATCCGGGTTAGGTCATTGTAAATAAGAATTTGTTCTTAACTGACTTGCCTAGTTAAATAAAGAATAAATATATATATAAAAGAGTGGGGGAATAAAGGAGAAAATGTGATTACATAGTTAATGTTCTTCTCACAGGAGGTTCTTTTTTTGTTGTGGTAGAAAAACAACCAATTTACCTTCAGTTAAAATATAATTTTCTTGCCCAACGTTGATACTTTCCATGTTTCTTTGCCATTCCTTGGAAAAATGGTGAATGTACTGTACAGTATATCCAAGACATATAATCCACATCCGAATATAAGTTTCAAATAATAATTTGATGTTAAAAATCACCTGATATTGTTGCTTAATAAGTCTTTCCAATATGTGTTATTTATTAATACAGTTTGTTAAAAAATATAGTGTTTGAGACTACAGCTTTAGAATGTTCATCAGTCATCAAACAGTACACCGTATTGATTACACTGTATTGATTACACCATATTGATTACACCGTATAGATTACTCTGTATTGATTACACCGTATAGATTACACCGTATAGATTACACTGTATTGATTACACCGTATTGATTACACCGTATTGATTACACCGTATTGATTACACCGTAAAGCAAGTACACCGTATTGATTACACCGTATTGATTACATCGTATAGATTACACCGTATTGATTACACTGTATTGATTACACTGTATTGATTACACTGTATTGATTACACTGTATAGATTACACCGTATTGATTACACTGTATTGATTACACTGTATTGATTACACTGTATAGATTACACCGTATTGATTACACTGTATTGATTACACTGTATTGATTACACTGTATAGATTACACCGTATTGATTACACTGTATTGATTACACTGTATAGATTACACCGTATTGATTACACTGATTACACTGTATTGATTACACTGTATAGATTACACCGTATTGATTACACTGTATTGATTACACCGTATTGATTACATCGTATTGATTACACCATATAGCAAGTACACCGTATTGATTACACCGTATTGATTACACCATATAGCAAGTACACCGTATTGATTACACCGTATTGATTACACCGTATTGATTACACCGTATAGCAAGTACACCGTATAGATTACACCGTATTGATTACACCATATTGATTACACCGTATTGATTACACCGTATTGATTACACCATATTGATTACACCGTATTGATTACACCGTATTGATTACACTGTATTGATTACACTGTATTGATTACACCGTATTGATTACACCATATTGATTACACCATATAGCAAGTACACCGTATTGATTACACCGTATAGCAAGTACACCGTATAGATTACACCGTATTGATTACACCGTATTGATTACACCGTATTGATTACACCATATTGATTACACCGTATTGATTACACCGTATTGATTACACCATATTGATTACACCGTATTGATTACACCGTATAGCAAGTACACCGTATAGCAATTGATGTGTTTCCTTCTTTTGAAAAGCATCTTACTGTATGACTATTTGAACACCATCGTTGCTTCATAATGGCCTCAGGGCGTTCCGACGGCTGATAACCCCATTCTGTGTCAGATTGCGTGCAAATCCACGGTTCTCTCAATGCCCTGAAATGACTGAATGTTCATGCAATAAAATAAATAGGATTTCTTGAACCGTTTTTTCAGTGACTTAGATAACTTCTTAATCAGTCGACATGGTTAGAATCTCTTTCTATTCCTCTCTATTGGGATTGTCTCTGGTACCGTATCACCGAAACAACCGCCAACCTCGGTGAAGCCACAAGCCAATACTTTGTCCAAGATTAAAGGCCAGATTTAATATATTCCATCCTGCCTTAGCTGTCTTTATGCATTAGTTTTGAATACACAGCTACAGTCCAACATAGAAACATCTTATTCTGAAAACTAGGTAGGCCTAACTACTGCACCTGCTATTTCACCCTGTGTACTTGTATTTAAACAAATAAGGTATTGTACTGTGTAAATACCTCGTTTTTCAGCTTGTATAATGTTATTTAAACAAATAAGTGTATGTTAAGCTACTGTGTAAATACCACAAATGCACATTTGATCAAATTGACCAGCAAAACCTTTTCACAGTCTTTAAATATATATATATATTTGTAAATAAATGATTTACAAACGTCTCCAATCAACATCATTCTAGCTGGACTGTGTTCGTGCACTCGGGCTCTGTCATGATCCATGTCACGAGGGTGTCTGACGGTGAGGTCACAGTGAGTTCAGATATTTTTTTTAGTCTATTACTAGTTGAAAGGATCGGGGTCATGTGGGGTCTTACTGGAGGATAAAGAGAGATGTCAGAAGGAATCTCATCACAGCTTCATCGTTGTTGTACGGTGCTGAAGTGGTCTGTAGATTAATAGTGATACACAGCCACCTAACACTTCACGACACCTTATAATCGGTGAAATGAATCTAAGCCACAAAATATCAAGTGGTTTTCTTTTGTTTTGCCTACAGAGTGTGTGTCTGACTCAAATGAAAATGAGTTAAGATTAGGTAACAGACAAATAAAAAGCATTATCATTACAATTCACACTTTATTTATGTAATTTTATTACATTTTTTAACAAGGAATGTGTGACAATAATGATGCATCAAAAAAAGTCAAATTGCTCAAATACGAAATGTACCGGCATATGAACATACCGAGCCAATAGGTGAGAAGAAAACAGTAAGGTATTTACAGAGATTGCACATGTTGTTTCTAATTACAATTAAGACATTATTTCTGTATTGAAATGTCACTTAAAATGGCTTTTCTTTAGAAGTGTACATTTTCAACATGAATCAACGTTTTTAACATCGCAGTGCTTCTTTTTTGACAAACAGATGAAGAATTGTGTCTTTGTGAGTTTGTCAATTATAGTCAAGTTGTCAGTGCATTAGAAGTGCTGTGATTTTAGAATTGTAAAAGTGGCAGATTAACTATTAAAAATAACTCTTAACATGTTTATTTTCACAAACATCATCCTAATACATAAGAAAAATCATGGAGAGGTTCTTGTATGAAACAGAAGATTGTAGATGAATACTCCTGTTATAACTGCTCTGTGATCAGAGGAACGGATGTCATGATGACATGTCAAGATAAACAGGGTTACACGTAAAAATTTAGCAACATGCTGCTAACGACTGATACATGGACAAAGGTCAACAATCTACTGTATGTGTAATACTGTATGAAATAAACTCATCTCAGGGCTTTTCATTTTGTTTTATTTAACTAGGCAATGACGGCCTGCCCGGGGAACAGCGGATTAACTGCCTTGTTCAGAGGCAGAACAACAGGAAGACGTATTACCTTGTCAGCTCAGGGATTCGAACTAGCAACCTTTTGGTTACTGGCCCAACGCTCTAACCACTGCCTGCTTAGAAATACAGTAATTATGACTGAATTTGAAAATGTTATCCCCACCTTCCTCTCTAAGCGCATCCCAAAACCTTCCTCTCTAAGCGCATCCCAAAACCTTCCTCTCTAAGCGCATCCCAAAACCTTCCTCTCTAAGCGCATCCAAAACCTTCCTCTCTAAGCGCATCCCAAAACTTTCCTCTCTAAGCGCATCCCAAAACCTTCCTCTCTAAGCGCATCCAAAACCTTCCTCTCTCCCAAAAAGCGCATCCCAAAACCTTCCTCTCTAAGCGCATCCCAAAACCTTCCTCTCTAAGCGCATCCCAAAACCAACAAGCATAAATATAGCAGTGAATATTAATGTGTTAAAGCAAGAAATAAAATCTACAATATTTTTTTTTAACCCAATAAATGGTTTCCATAAATAATTTTTTAAAAACAATGTATTTGCTTCTATAAGAGAATGATTGGAGACTGATCTGGCACCATGGCTTTGTTCTGCTTTATACAGCATGGATGGTGTGACACAAAGGCAGCCAGGTGAGGCTGAAGTGGGTCTGTTTTTACTCCCTTTGTGTTGCATTAGCTGGTCTGTTAATCCCGGCAGTCTGTCCCCTCGAGGTGGTCTGGGATGGGCAGCCCCGTGAGAACAGTCAGACACTTGTTCCACACGTTGAACACAGGACACACTGGCTGAGCGAAGGTGATGTCGAACGTGTACAGGTGCTGTGAGCCGGCGCCATCGTAGAAGGCCAGGGAACCGGCGTCGTAGTCCAACAACACCCCCACGCGACGCAGGTGGGGGGACGGCTCGATGGGCATCTCCTTGCTGTTGTGACGTACTACCCAGGAGTTGTTGCATCGAGATAATACCCACGAGGCCGAGTTCTTGCCGATCCACTCGTGTTTCGGTGCTGACTTGTAAGCAACACCCACAGCAAACCTGATGAAGATAGAAAAATAGCATGTTAATGGCTCATTCTCTAGTTGAGGTCAAATAGCACCTGTGGGAAATGACAGGACTCCTAGCGTCCTAGAGATTTTTAGATTTCAAGATTCTAGTGTAACAGAGACTGTGATTGGATTTCCCAATGTGAATCTCACACACCTTTGTCTCGCCATATGTTCTGGTCTGAGGTATCTGAGGCACGACTGATCCATATTCTTACCATGTGCTCCCTCCTATCAAGGCCTCCCAGTAGTGGCGCCCGCTATCGATGTACACATTCCCAGTGACGCCGTAGCTGCCCTGGCTGGTGAAGCGGTCCTGATTGTGGCTCTTCTTGGACGACGTCTCGTCTCGCTCCACCGTCAGGTTGTCGTGGGAGACCTTCAGCTTCTTGTGAGCAGACTTTGGGTCCAACTTGAACGGCTGACCTGTAAATGGACCATAGATTAATTAAAAAATAATACCTGGGGGGGGGGGTGTGATATATGGTCAATATACCACGGCTAAAGGCTGATCTTAAGCACGACGCAACGCGGAGTGCCTGGACACAGACCTTAGCCGTGGTATATTGGCCATATACCACAAACCCCCGAGGTCCCTTATTGCTATTATAAACTGGTTACCAACGTAATTAGAGCAGTAAAAAAATACATGTTTTGTCATACCCGTGGTATACGATCTGATATACCACGGCTTTCAGCCAATCAGCATTCAGGGCTCGAACCACCCAGTTTATAATTTAACAGTAAACAATAGTAAATATGCTAGTAAATATCTCCATATGTCAATATCTCCTAAGGAGGTTTAATGACATCAACACGGTACAGCTATTGGAAACTCTGACATACTGTTGGTCTTGAGCTTCCCAGGTACACTGCTGCGACTCCCTGCCTGGTTGATAGCTTTGACCATAAAGATGTACTTGGTGCCACACTGGAGTCCATGCACTGTGTAGTGGTTCTGCTTGATGTTGGGCACAATCATCCAACTGTCAGCTGAGTTACACAAACCTAGACCACAGACAAAGTCAGTTAAATAACAGGAGCTACAACCACTGGATTGTAACAAAACACACAAATGTAACAGACATTCGTTGACATAACAACACCTTCAATTAATACTTTGTTGTCGTCAAATCAAGATTGTGGTAATTCTAGCATCTGTATTGTCATAACCTCTCACGGCTGTTATTTCTCTGCGTGACCTGTCGTACACAATAACATTGTCCGCTCACTGTAGTATGAACAGGCCCTGGGGCAGAAGAGGGACAATTTCTTGCAACCCTTGCTAGGGTGATCTGTTCCAACAGTCTGCCACTTACATGAGCCGCAGGGAAACACAAATCTCCATCTGGATTGGAATCCAGTCTGACTCAGCCTATATACTCTGGCCTGGATCAGTCTCTAGCAGAGATACACAGCAGAGATCTCTGATATCTTATTATTGTCTTATTATCCAATGAAAGGAAAGCATGGTTGTTGCCGCCGTTCTGAAATTAAAAAGTGCTTTATTTGATCGGTGTAATGTAATGACCCCCCCCAAAGCTATTCACAGCAGGAGCCACTCAGATAGTCGGATAGCCACTCAGATAGTCAGATAGCCACTCAGATAGTCAGATAGCCACTCAGATAGTCAGATAGCCACTCAGATAGTCAGATAGCCACTCAGATAGTCAGATAGCCACTCAGATAGTCAGATAGCCACTCAGATAGTCAGATAGCCAGTCAGATCAGATAGTCAGATGGTCACTCAGATAGTCAGATAGCCACTCAGATAGTCAGATGGCCACTCAGATAGTCAGATGGTCACTCAGATAGTCAGATAGCCACTCAGATAGTCAGATAGCCACTCAGATAGTCAGATAGCCACAGATAGTCAGATAGCCACTCAGATAGTCAGATAGCAACTCAGATAGTCAGATAGCCACTCAGATAGTCAGATAGCCACTCAGATAGTCAGATAGCCACTCAGATAGTCAGATAGCCACTCAGATAGTCAGATAGCCACTCAGATAGTCAGATAGCCACTCAGACCTTTCATGATTGAACAGTTTATACCACAACAGGCATGCTGTACAGTCACACAGCGAACTGTACTGAGGAGATCTAGGACATGCGTACGTACTGACGACATTGGCTTGTCCAGTGAAGATGGCATACTGCAGCTCATAGGAGACCACACAGAACTCGTCATCTGATGTCCAGTGAGCAGTGATGGTGTCATACGATGCTGTACATAATTCCTCCCGGATTATTGGGGGATTTGGTGCTGAAAATAGAAACATTTAGTTGTTTTTCTTCACGTCTGTGGTGTTTGTCATTTATTTAGGACAACAATGATGAACAGTAGACATACTCACTACAGTAAAAAAAACACTATTCTTTTTGGACCAAAAGGGGTTGGATATTTGGGTTGGTAGATAAATTCTAGTCCACTCTTGCAAGGGGCTGTGACTTCATTGGCCAGTTCGAAGTTGTAAATGAGAACTTGTTTTCAACTGGCCTACCTGGTTAAATAAAGGTGATTTTTTGTTTTTTTTATAAATAAAAATTGTGCCGTGTGATTCATTTGGTTAAGTTACTGGACGTAGAGTTCAATGTAGTACAGAAGACATCCTGTGGAGAATTCCCTAAAAGCCAGAACAATTTAAATCCAATTAATTCAACTGTAAACGAACCCCGAACTGTTACTTTACACCTGTAGTTTGCAAAGCATGTGACAAAAAACAATTTGAGAAGCTACAGTGTAGCTTGTTTTTATATTTGACTGCTGGAGAAAATAGATAAACAGAGAAATTGCACTGTACCAGAATGGTTCATTTCAGATAGACCTGAGTTATAGATATGTTCTCAATATATTTTCTGACTGAAAAGATGGGAAAAGATGACAGGTTGAAGTATGTTCACCTGTGAGGTAATCCAAGCCTTCCAGCATTTTCTTTTCTCTTGTAAAGTCCAACGCAAACGTATCAAAGGTGTCATTCAGGTTGATCTCTGGTATCAGGATCTGAGAGGATGCTGTCGCCATGGACACTCTAAAAACACAACGCTATAGAGTTCACATGACATTTCTCTCCTTACAACCTGGGACTGTTTGAAGCATTATCACAACAACCAGTTGACTTGATAGCTCACCTCTCGCAGATGCTTTTTGCTGTCTGCAGGAAGCGGGCGTGGTCTCCCTCCCTCAGGGTGTGATCTGCCTGAGTGATGAGGGATGACGATCTCTCGATGATCTGCTTGCAGGTGGCGATCTGCTGGGCTAGCTTTCGCAGACGGATAGCCTGAGAGGAAACAATGGATTATAGAATACCCCGGTGCAGGGACAGACCAATAGACTGCTGCTACTGCGGCTTCAGAAACGTCTGTACTACAGCAGGTTCAATTGAGTTGACAGTTCTTTATTCAAAAGGTCACAATCGAGAGGTCATTCAATTATACATAATCATGTCACCATTTTTCTCTAATTCAAAAAACATGCTTTGCGTGTTTTTATCGAATCAATTTTTCTTCGACCATCATGATTAGCCAAGCAGCCAAGTGATCAACTTTGAGGATGGAATGAGGAGTATATACATTATCCAAAACATCACCATGGTAACGGAACGTGCCTGCTTACCCCCTCTGTCCATTGTCAGGGAGCAGAGAGGAGAGAGGGGAGAGCAGAGAGGGTGGAGCAGAGAGGGGAGAGCAGGAAGCAGAGAGCAGAGAGGGGATAGGTGAGAGGAGAGAGGAGAGGAGATGAGAGAGGGGAGAGCAGAGAGCAGAGAGGGGATAGGTGAGAGGAGAGAGGAGAGGAGATGAGAGAGGGGAGAGCAGGAAGCAGAGAAGAGAGAGCAGGGAGCAGAGAGGAGAGAGGAGAGGAGATGAGAGAGGGGAGAGGAGAGAGCAGGCAGCAGAGAGGAGAGAGCAGGAAGCCGAGAGGAGAGAGCAGGAAGCAGATAGGAGAGAGGAGAGAGGAGAGGAGAGAGGGGAGATGAGAGAGCAGGCAGCAGAGAGGAGAGAGCAGGAAGCAGAGAGGAGAGAGCAGAGGAGAGAGCAGGGAGCAGAGAGGGGAGAGCAGAGGAGAGAGCAGAGGAGAGAGCAGAGAGGGGAGAGCAGAGGAGAGAGCAGAGGAGAGAGCAGGGAGCAGAGAGGGGGGTGCAGAGAGGAGGGGAGAGCAGGGGAGAGCAGGGGAGAGCAGAGGAGATGAGAGAGGAGAGAGGAGAGGAGAGAGGAGAGAGGGGAGACGAGACAGCAGGCAGCAGAGAGGAGAGAGCAGGAAGCAGAGAGGAGAGAGCAGAGGAGAGAGCAGCGAGCAGAGGAGCGAGCAGGGGAGAGAGCAGAGAGGGGAGAGCAGAGGAGAGAGCAGGGAGCAGAGAGGGGAGAGCAGAGAGGAGAGAGCAGAGAGGAGAGAGCAGAGAGGAGAGAGCAGAGAGCAGAGAGGGGAGAGCAGAGGAGAGAGCAAGGAGCAGAGAGGGGAGAGCAGAGGAGAGAGCAGGGGAGAGCAGGGGAGAGCAGAGGAGAGAGCAGGGAGCAGAGGAGAGAGCAGAGAGGAGAGAGCAGGAAGGAGAGAGCAGAGAGGGGAGAGCAGAGGAAGGCAGGGAGCAGGAAGGAGAGAGGAGAGAGAGGGAGAGAGAGAGGGGAGAGAGAGGCAGGCAGCAGAGAGGAGAGAGCAGAGGAGAGAGCATGGAGCAGAGAGGGGAGAGCAGAGGAGAGAGCAGAGGGAGAGCAGAGAGGTGAGAGCAGAGAGAGAGAGGAGAGAGCAGAGGGGAGCAGAGCATGAGAGCAGGGAGCAGAGGGAGAGCAGAGAGGAGAGAGCAGAGAGGGAGAGAGCAGAGAGCAGAGAGGGGAGAGCAGATGAGAGAGCAGGGGAGAGAGCAGGGGAGAGAGCAGAGGAGAGAGCAGAGGAGAGAGCAGAGGAGAGAACAGAGGAGAGATCAGGGAAAAGAGAGGAGAGAGCAGAAAGGAGAGAGCAGGAAGGAGAGAGCAGAGAGGAGAGAGCAAAGAGGAGAGAGCAGAGAGGAGAGAGCAAAGAGGAGAGAACAGGGAAAAGAGTGGGGAGAGCAGAAAGGAGAGAGCAGGAAGGAGAGAGCAGAGAGGAGAGAGCAGAGGAGAGAGCAGAGAGGAGAGAGTAAAGAGGAGAGAGCAGAGAGGGGAGAACAGAGAGCAGGGAGCAGAGAGCAGAGAGCAGCCTCCTGACTTTGAAACGAGGCACGGGGCGAGGAAGGAAGCAGTGTTCCTCAGAGGGGCCAGATCACAGGAAACAGGTCTGATGTGGCTCTGACACTGAACATGGTACAGCATGCCAGCGGCATCCCCCCCCCCAGAGCACTCTCTAATGACACTTAATGGGGGGAAAGGAAGGGAAACCACTCAAGGAGCAGAGTGGATTTGTTTCAGATGCATAAATACTGTGCAATGTCTCCTCCATTACTACCAGTGAGCTGGGATACTACAGAATACAATACTGTATAGTACACACAAAACAAAGCTCCTCTAGTTAGAGCAGTCACATAGCGATGACCTGACAACACTGATTTTCATCAAATAGGAATTCCAGAGTAAATTATGTTTGTCATACATTCCATTAAAGAAGCAAGCAGACTCTTGCTTATGTTTGCCTCTTGTGGTACACTGCAGTGGCACTGGGGCTCCCGAGTGGCGCAGCGGTCTGAGGCACTGCATCTCACTGCTAGAGGGCGTCACTACAGACCCTGGTTCCATTCCAGGCTGTATCACAACCGACTGTGATTGGGAGTCCCATAGGGCGGCGAGCAATTGGCCCAGCGTCGTCCGGGTTAGGGTTGGGACGGGGTAGGTAGTCCATTGTAAATTGTTCTTAACTGATTTGACTCATTAAATAAAAGGCTAAGTAAAAGGGTAAATAAAATAACACAGTCAGTGAAAGCTGTCCATGTCTAGCAGAGACGGACGGCACGGTAACAACATTCCTCCTCAGCCTTTACAGAGGGTTAGTAACCAAAAGGTTGCTGGATCGAATCCCCCAAGCTGATAAGGTAAAAATCTGTCCTTCTGCAGTTAACCCAAGACGTGGATGTCGGTTAAGGCATCAGTCACAACAAGGTGGAATCAGAACGTTGCCATCAATCACAACAAGGTGGAATCAGAACATTGCCATCAATCACAACAAGGTGGAATCAGAACGTTGCCATCAATCACAACAAGGTGGAATCAGAACATTGCCATCAATCACAACAAGGTGGAATCAGAACATTGCCATCAATCACAACAAGGTGGAATCAGAACATTGCCATCAATCACAACAAGGTGGAATCAGAACGTTGCCATCAATCACAACAAGGTGGAATCAGAACGTTGCCATCAATCACAACAAGGTGGAATCAGAACGTTGCCATCAATCACAACAAGGTGGAATCAGAACGTTGCCATCCGTCACAACAAGGTGGAATCAGAACGTTGCCTTGTGACTGATTACCTTGACACTGTAATGTAGTGAGGTGTTTTTGCCATAAGGGCTGCAATGTCTACTTGCAAGTTTTGACCTGTAGCTGTTGTTGATAGTTGCAAACGTCTACAGGGGAGGAAGAGGGCAGTATGGAGTATTACCTTGCCCTCGTTTATCTTGGTGGCTATGATCTGTCTTCTCTGCTGTACCACGTCCATCAGGAGGTCACACTCTTCCAGGAGCTTGTTCTCTTGTCTGGATGCATTCCCCTTGGAAACAGATCAGAACAGGGATATCAATCTAATACGTTATGTTTGGCATTGACAGGATAAAACATAGCATTTTACAGACATTTGTATTTTTTAAAAATGTATTTGTATTTTTTTTAATATAACCTTTATTTAACTAGGCAAGTCAGTTAAGAACAAATTCTTATTTGCAATGACGGCCTATCCTGGCCTAACCCGGGCGACGCTGGGCCAATTGTGCTCCGCCCTATGGGACTCCCAGTCACTGCCGGTTGTGATACAGACAGGAATTGTTGTAGCCCTTTCCTGCAGTCAAATTACCACAATGCACTCTGGTGGCTTCATGGGTAGAATGTCATGAAACCTTTTTTTTTTCTCCCATAAAATCTGGTGTTTCTATGTCAAATGTTTTTTTCTTATTTTAGAAGTATTCTGTGATGTATATAAAGTGTAATATTGGGATACAAACTCAACATGTAAAACATTTCAACTCTATATCTGACATGGTACAGGTCTCTTCTTTTCTGAAGTCCATAACCAGGTGTGTGAGATGTTGACTTTTGTTTCAAAGTAGATTTGTTTAAGACTACCAAGAAACACCTTGGGTGACCCTGAGTTAGGCCACAGGAGTACAATTTATAAGATAATTCTCATAGACTGTAACAAAGCCCCCCCGGCTCATATATAACCTGAGGCAGTAGGCTATCTAGTATTTCCCAGGATAGATCTACACAGCCATAGAGATCCTATTAAATGACATTTCTAGTATGTCATTCTATGTACAAACCGCTGTCACCATACACAGGGTAGCATAGTGCCACAGGTGAGAGTCAGCTGAGCCTAGTCATTGCAACAATTGTTTTTGCTTTCCCACATACAGCCAGAGCTGCTGCTGGCCCACGCTCTCCTACATCTCTCTCCTACATCTCTCTCTCCTACATCTCTCTCTCCTACATCTCTCTCTCCTACATCTCTCTCTCCTTCATCTCTCTCCTCTCTCTCTCCTACATCTCTCTCTCCTACATCTCTCCCTCCTACATCTCTCTCCTACATCTTTCTCCTACATCTCTCTCCTACATCTCTCAACTACATCTCTCTCCTACATCTCTCTCTCCTACATCTCTCTCTCCTACATCTCTCTCCTACATCTCTCTCCTACATCTCTCAACTACATCTCTCTCCTACATCTCTCTCCTTCATCTCTCTCCTACATCTCTCTCCTAAATCTCTCTCCTAAATCTCTCTCCTTCATCTCTCTCCTACATCTCTCTCCTACATCTCTCTCCTAAATCTCTCTCCTTCATCTCTCTCCTACATCTCTCTCCTACATCTCTTTCCTACACCCCAAAGATTTTTTGAGCAAAATATTTTTTTTAACCAAAGATGTTTTCAACCAAAGATTTTTTAACCGAAAACTTTTTTAAACCCCAAAGATTTTGTAAACCAAATATTTTTCTATCTACTGTATGTCAGCAACCACTGTAAAATGTGTCTTATCTGACACCTAATATTTGCAATACAAGTAAGAAATCAGAAAAGCTTAACCTGTCAAACAATAGAAATGCCACTGAAACTGAGAGCTGTATCAAATAGCCTAATATGGAAACAGATAAACAACCTTACTTACCTCCACATGTTGGCAGATCTGGATCAACTTGCCCATCAGAGTTTCCAACTCATTGTTCCTCTTAATCAGATTGCTGAGGTTGGAGTCCAAGGTTTGCTGTGGGGGAAAAAAAGAATAGAACAAATATGAACAACAGAAAGAGTCTGTAGCTGAAAATAATCCTCTAGCAAAATGTCACCGTTTAACTAAATGTGGAAAGAAGGGGAGGAAAAATCATAATCACAATCATGGCTGTGCACTGGAAAAGGACGATACACTAACAGACAGTCCCTTCATAGGGTCTGGTTGTGTCCCATTTGGTGTGTCTGTCAGTCAGTCAGTCATTCAGTCAGTCAGTCAGTCAGTCATTCAGTCAGTCAGTCAGTCAGTCAGTCAGTCAGTCAGTCAGTCAGTCAGTCAGTCAGTCAGTCAGTCTGTCTGTCTGTCTGTCTGTCTGTCTGTCTGTCTGTCTGTCTGTCAGTCTGTCAGTCATTCAGTCAGTCAGTCAGTCAGTCAGTCAGTCAGTCAGTCAGTCAGTCAGTCTGTCTGTCTGTCAGTCAGTCTGTCTGTCAGTCAGTCAGTCAGTCAGTCAATCAGTCAGTCAGTCAGTCTGTCAGTCTGTCTGTCAGTCAGTCTGTCTGTCAGTCTGTCAGACAGACAGACTGAATGAATGAATGAATGAATGACTGTCAGTCAGTCATTCAGTCAGTCAGTCAGTCAGTCAGTCAGTCTGTCTGTCAGTCTGTCAGTCATTCATTCATTCATTCATTCAGTCAGTCAGTCAGTCAGTCAGTCAGTCAGTCAGTCATTCATTCAGTCAGTCAGTCTGTCAGTCTGTCTGTCTGTCTGTCAGTCTGTCTGTCTGTCAGTCATTCATTCAGTCAGTCAGTCAGTCAGTCAGTCAGTCAGTCAGTCAGTCAGTCAGTCAGTCAGTCACCTCTGAGCTAGCCCCAGTGCCAGAGCTCCCATCATCCAGCCTGCTCACTGAGCTGCCAAAGCTGAGAGGGACAAGCAGAGCGTTTGCCAGAGATGTATCTTAGGGCTCAATTATTTCTTGGTATTTTATTACAGATCCCCATTAGCGGCTGCCAAGCCAGCATCTACTGTTCCTGGGGTCCAGAAGAAGATTTAGGCAATTACATACAAAACATAACAGAGACATTATTACACCACGACTCTACCACTATATATCTACAATACAATACATTATTACACCACTACTCTACCACTATATATCTACAATACATTATTACACCACTATATATCTACAATACAATACATTATTACACCACTATATATCTACAATACATTATTACACCACTATATATCTACAATACAATACATTATTACACCACTATATATCTACAATACAACACATTATTACACCATGACTCTCCCACTATATATCTACAATACAATACATTATTACACCACGACTCTACCACTATATATCTACAATACAATACATTATTACACCACGACTCTACCACTATATATCTACAATACAATACATTATTACACCACTATATATCTACAATACATTATTACACCACTATATATCTACAATACAATACATTATTACACCACGACTCTACCACTATATATCTACAATACATTATTACACCACTACTCTACCACTATATATCTACAATACATTATTACACCACTACTCTACCACTATATATCTACAATACAACACATTATTACACCACGACTCTACCACTATATATCTACAATCCACACATTATTACACCACTACATATCTACAATACAACATATTATTACACCACTACTCTACCACTACATATCTACAATGCATTATTACACCACTACTCTACCACTATATATCTACAATACAACACATTATTACACCACTACTCTACCACTATATATCTACAATACAACACATTATTACACCACTACTCTACCACTATATATCTACAACACAAAATACACAATGCAGCAATATAGCAATTTTACAATGTACGTGTGTGTAGTTTGTGTGTGTTAGGAGATGTGTCCATGTGTGTGGTGTGCCTTTGTGTGTAAATTAAATTCTTAACACTGAAGACCTGCTCTACAGCACGATATACATTTAAATGCAATGTTCCGACGTTAGTGGAGACTGCATGTTCCGGCCCAATCGGTAATGATCTTTCAATTTCAAGCGTAGTATAGCGGTGAACATTGGCGATATGTATTTTATCGAGCTCCAGGCAACTAAACCATTCATGCATTAATCACCCAATGGTGACTCAGATCCAACTCTCTCAAAACGTGACTAATTATGGCATTGCTGCATGGTACATCCATGGCTATAGTCTATAGAAGCGGTTCCCAACCTTTCACTGTATGTTCAGGCACCCCTCATTCACCGTCAAACGTTGTTGAGGTCCACCATTATAAAACTGTTATTTAAATAACAATATTTAAATAACAATGAAATGACATTTTCATTAAAACGTTATTTTGATAAGTCAAATTCATACATTTACATTTTTACACCAGAAAATCTGGTTGTTAGTTATTTTGGTCTTTAATTATTTTTGCACAGTTGCTATGCAAAAAGACTGGTCACCCATTCTAAACAAAATGGTTGCTATGCAGGCTGGATAACTTTCTTGTAGCTAGCTATCTCGCTAGCCTAACTCAAGCCACGTCAAACATTGAACCTGGAATGACAGTAGACTAGCTGCATTTCCATTTTTTCATGTTTTTTTATTTATAGCATTTTTGCTATTGGCATTTACTTGGATATGTCCATGATAATGCTTGATTTCGACTGGCTCAGGAAAAGTGGTCTCGTCTGGGCACCGTTCACTATATGTATGGTACTACAGAGATCGACATTCAAGAGTGAAACATTGTTTCCGAGGTTGGACAGGCAGACCCGTGAGGCTTATATTAAACCCCCACTGTACCAAACTAAAAGCTAGGCTTATATTAAACCCCCACTGTACCAAACTTAAAACTAGGCTTATATTAAACCCCCACTGTACCAAAATAAGCTAGGCTTATATTAAACCCCCACTGTACCAAACTAAGCTAGGCTTATATTAAACCCCCACTGTACCAAACCTAAAGCTAGGCTGGAAGCAAAGGGAATTAATGTGCGAATTGAGATAAATACAAGAGATGATACTGACAGCAACATGAACATGATATTCCGTTGGAGGTGCATAGATCATTTTCAGATGGAACTTTTTATTTTATTTTTTATTTTATATATATTTTTTAATATTATTATTTTTATTTTTAGCAGGCATAAGTGTGTCTGTGATGGACATTACAGAGCAGCTTGGAACACTGCTCATCCAATCAGTATCCAGGATCCAAACAACCAGTTATTAATGCTCCCAATTGTTATTATTTTTTGAAGAAAACAAATCTTAAAGGCCCAATGATGCTGTTTTTATATCAATTTCAAATAGTTTCTGGGTAACATTTAAGTACCTTACTGTAATAGATTTCCATAAAAAAAATGTTTTTTAACGATTTACATGTTAGCTTTCTTACATGGCACATATTGCACTTTTACTTTCTTCTCCAACACTTTGTTTTTGCATTATTTAAACCAAATTGAACACGTTTCATTATTTATTTGAGGCTAAATTGATTTTATTGATGTATTATATTAAGTTAAAATAAGTGTTCATTCAGTATTGTTGTAATTGTCATTATTACAAATACATTTTTTGGGGGTCCTCCAATAATCAGTATCGGTATCGGCGTTGAAAAATCATAATCAGTCCAGCTCTAGTTTGAATTTGAATATTGAAACAATGTTACAAATGTGAAACAATGTTACAAATGTGAAACAATGTTACAAATGTGAAACAATGTTACAAATACTAAATGTTAGTCTAAAATAAATGTAAGATAATGTCTGGATGCTTTTGGAACAGAGTAAAAATGCATTTTAACATCATCAATTTAGCCGGTGGTAACTTTTGGAATAGACACTGGCTGGAATTCAGTTTTAACCAATCAGCATTCAGGATTAGACCCACCTGTTGTATTAAACCACATATCACAGTCATAGCAAGTACATTTTATGTTGTATGATTGTCTTGCACAACAATTTAGTATTAACAGCTAGTTATATCTTTGCTCCAAGGATGACTTGGTGTTTCCACAAGGGGTGGCAGGGTAGCCTAGTGGTTAGAGCGTTGGACTTGTAACTGGAAGGTTGCAAGTTCAAATCCCTGAGCTGACAAGGTACAAATCTGTCGTTCTGCCCCTGAACAGGCAGTTAACCCACTGTTCATAGGCTGTCATTGAAAATAAGAATTTGTTCTTAACTGACTTGCCTAGTAAAATAATTTTTTAAAAAGGGTTATGCAGTGAGGCATGAGGAGAATACAAGGACATTGGTTTGATGTCTGAAAGGGTTATTCGTTTATGGTTATATAATCCTGGATGGACTTAATATTGGGATTACGCTCCAGAAGAATTGTTCCATGTATGGGTCTATTGATAGCATCATGGGCTTACTTCCCTGAATGGACTGTTAATGCCAGAACACTTTGCTCAACAAAACAAAGAATTTAAATCAACTGCTTGTTCAAATCCTTAGGCCTATATGTTGAAGTAATTTTTCCCCTTGGTTTTATCATATTAAGTACAAGCCCTTCGTGTTGCAACGGCATAAAGTAATTGTGACACGTACAGTGCATTCGGAAAGTATTCAGACCCCTTCCCTTTTTCCACATTTTGTTACTTTACAGCCTTATTCTAAAATTGATGAAATAAAAACAATTCCTCATCAATATACACACACAATACCACATAATGACATCACAATACCACATAATGACATCACAATACCACATAATGACATCACAATACCACATAATGACATCACAATACCACATAATGACATCACAATACCACATAATGACATCACAATACCACATAATGACATCACAATACCACATAATGACAAAGTGAAAACAGGCTTTAGAAAAAAAAATACAGAAATACCTTATTTGGAACAGTAGAACAGTAGTGGAGAGGGTAGCAAGTTTTAAGTTCCTCGGCATACACATCACAGACAAACTGAATTGGTCCACTCACACAGACAGCATCGTGAAGAAGGCGCAACAGCGCCTCTTCAACCTCAGGAGGCTGAAGAAATTCGGCTTGTCACCAAAAGCACTCACAAACTTCTACAGATGCACAATCGAGAGCATCCTGGCGGGCTGCATCACTGCCTGGTAAGGCAACTGCTCCGCCCACAACCGTAAGGCTCTCCAGAGGGTAGTGAGGTCTGCACAACGCATCACCGGGGGCAAACTACCTGCCCTCCAGGACACCTACACCACCCGATGTTACAGGAAGGCCATAAAGATGATCAAGGACAACAACCACCCGAGCCACTGCCTGTTCACCCCGCTATCATCCAGAAGGCGAGGTCAATACAGGTGCATCAAAGCTGGGACCGAGAGACTGAAAAACTGTTTCTATCTCAAGGCCATCAGACTGTTAAGCAGCCACCACTAACATTGAGTGGCTGCTGCCAACACACTGACACTGACACTGACTCAACTCCAGCCACTTTAATAATGGGAATTGATGAGAAATGATGTAAAATATATCACTAGCCACTTTAAACAATGCTACCTAATATAATGTTACATACCCTACATTATTCATCTCATATGCATACTTATATACTGTACTCTAGATCATCTACTGCATCCTTATGTAATACATGTATCACTAGCCACTTTAACTATGCCACTTTGTTTACATTCTCATCTCATATGTATATACTGTACTCGATACCATCTACTGTATCTTGCCTATGCTGCTCTGTATCATCACTCATTCATATATCTTTATGTACATATTCTTTATCCCCTTACACTGTGTAAAAGACAGTAGTTTTGGAATTGTTAGTTAGATTACTTGTTGGTTATTACTGCATTGTCGGAACTAGAAGCACAAGCATTTCGCTACACTCGCATTAACATCTGCTAACCATGTGTATGTGACAAATAAAATTGGATTTGATTTTGATTTATTTACATAAATATTGAGACCCTTTGCTATGAGACTCGAAATTGACCTCAGACGCATTCCTATTTCCATTGATCATCCTTGAGATGTTTCTACAACTTGATTAGAGTCCACCTGTTGTAAATTCAATTGATTGGACATGTTTTAGAAATGCACACTACCTTTCTATATAAGGTCCCACAGTTGACAGTGCATGTCAGAGCAAAAATCAAGCCATGAGGTCGAAGGAATTGTCAGTAGAGCTCTGAGACAGGATTGTATCGAGGCACAAATCTGGAGAATTGTACCAAAATATTTCTGCAGCGTTGAAGGTCCCCAAGAACACAGTGGCCTCCGTCATTCTTAAATGGAAGAAGTTTGGAACCACCATGACTCTTCCTAAAGCTGGCCGTCCGGCCAATCTGGTCAATCAGGGTAGAAGGGCCTTGGTCTGGGAGATGGGAGAACCTTCCAGAAGGACAACCATCTGAAGCACTCCACCAATCTGGCCTTTATAGTAGATTGGCCAGACGGAAGCCACTCCTCAGTAAAAGGCACATGACAGCCCACTTGGAGTTTGCCAAAAGGCACCTAAAGGACTCTCAGACCATGAGAAAATACATTCTCTGGTCTGGTGAAACCAAGACTGAACTCTTTGGCCTGAATGACAAGCGTCACATCTAAAGGAA
Source organism: Oncorhynchus tshawytscha (assembly GCF_018296145.1). Classification (NCBI taxonomy): domain Eukaryota; kingdom Metazoa; phylum Chordata; class Actinopteri; order Salmoniformes; family Salmonidae; genus Oncorhynchus; species Oncorhynchus tshawytscha. The sequence goes on along the minus strand of NC_056431.1, from coordinate 72,880,664 downwards.
ACCTGGCACCATCCCTACGGTGAAGCATGGTGGTGGCAGCATCATGCTGTGGGGATGTTTTTCAGCGGCAGGAACTGGGAGTCTAGTCATAATCAAGGGAAAGATGAACAGAGCGATGAACCTGCTCCAGAGCGCTTAAGATCTCAGACTGGGGCGACCTTCCAACAGGACAATGACCCTAAGCACACAGCCAAGACAACGCAGGAGTGGCTTCGGGACAAGTCTCTAAATGTCCTTGAGTGGCCCATCCAGAGCCCGGACATGTACCTGATCGAACATCTCTGGAGAGACCTGGAAATAGCTATGTAGCGACGCTCCCCATCCAACCTTACAGACGTTGAAAGGATCTGCAGAGAGGAATGGGAGAAACTCCACAAATACAGGTGTGTCAAGCTTATAGCGTCATACCCAAGAAGACTCAAGGCTGTAATCGCTGACAAAGGTGCCTCAACAAAGTACTGAGTAAAGGGTCTGAATACTTATGTAAATGTAATATTTCAGTTTTTTATTGTTTGTACATTTGTACACATTTCTAAAAACCTCGTTTTTGCTTTTTCATTATGGGATATTGTGTTTAGATTGATGAGGAAAAAAATATATTTAATCCATTTTAGAATATGGTTGTAACGTAATAAAATGTGGAAAAAGTCAAGGGGTCTGAATGCTTTCCGAATACACTGTACAGTACAGTATGATGAAAAAAATGGAAGAATTTAGTAAACAGAGAACTTTGGAGAACTGAACGTCTCTGTGAAGTCACTGTTTAGCTAAAGTTGGGAAGCTCTCTCAGGTCGGCCTTTTCACATTGCCATTTCATTAGGCTCTGTGCGTCAGCGTGCACACAAATAGCCTTTTTGTTATTTATTTTTATTAAACTGCTCTCACCAAAATTATTTATTCATTTCCAAGCAGAGGTGATGAAAGCAATTATAATAGCTTTGTGCTGCCTGCCGTGGATGGATGGATGGAAGGTGCCTGGAGATCCATAGAGCCCTGGCTGGAGAACAGCTGATGCAGCCGCACAGAAACAACCAATAACTCCATGATAAACGCTGCAATGCAGTTCATTAAGTTTAAATGGACTCATTATGATCATTTAATCGGCTGAAAAATACATTTATTTTATACAGCAGTATGTCTAGTAGTATGTTTGCACGTCAAGTTGTATAATGCACTTTAAATAATTGACTTGGTGAAGAAAACGGAATGTGATGACATAAGGAGTCATAAAGGGAATAGTTATGGTTGGTTAATACTGTTGCCAGGTCAAAATAACATTGCTTTTCTGTAAAAAGGGTATCTACCCATCTAGCCTGTCTCTCTTCCATAAACGTTTGACAGTTAGGGTGGCATGCCAGTTGGCATTTCAACTCCCAACAGGAGATAAAGCATCCACTTCCTCTCAGAGATGATTTTGTCCAGTGCCATTCATTTGAAAGTGTTTGGATCCCTGAAGAACCTCCCTGCCCAACACTGAAAGACAGACGGCAGGCCCAGACTATATAACCCGCTCTGCCAAGAACCTCCCTGTCCAACACTGAAAGACAGACGGCAGGCCCCAGAACCTCCCTGTCCAACACTGAAAGACAGACGACAGGCCCAGGCCCAGAACCTCCCTGTCCAACACTGAAAGACAGACAGCAGGCCCAGACTATATAACCCACTCTGCCAAGAACCTCCCTGTCTACACTGAAAGACAGACCGCAGGCCCAGACTATATAACCCACTCGGCCAAGAACCTCCCTGTCCAACACTGAAAGACAGACCGCAGGCCCAGACTATATAACCCGCTCTACCAAGAACCTCCCTGTCCAACACTGAAAGACAGACCGCAGGCCCAGACTATATAACCCGCTTGGCCAAGAACCTCCCTGTCCAACACTGAAAGACAGACGACAGGCCCAGACTATATAACCCGCTCTGCCAAGAACCTCCCTGTCCAACACTGAAAGACAGACCGCAGGCCCAGACTATATAACCCGCTTGGCCAAGAACCTCCCTGTCCAACACTGAAAGACAGACAGCAGGCCCAGACTATATAACCCACTCTGCCAAGAACCTCCCTGTCCAACACTGAAAGACAGACCGCAGGCCCAGACTATATAACCCACTCTGCCAAGAACCTCCCTGTCCAACACTGAAAGACAGACAGCAGGCCCAGACTATATAACCCACTCTGCCAAGAACCTCCCTGTCCAACACTGAAAGACAGACGACAGGCCCAGACTATATAACCCGCTCTGCCAAGAACCTCCCTGTCCAACACTGAAAGACAGACCGCAGGCCCAGACTATATAACCCGCTCTGCCAAGAACCTCCCTGTCCAACACTGAAAGACAGACCGCAGGCCCAGACTATATAACCCGCTCTGCCAAGAACCTCCCTGTCCAACACTGAAAGACAGACCGCAGGCCCAGACTATATAACCCGCTTGGCCAAGAACCTCCCTGTCCAACACTGAAAGACAGACAGCAGGCCCAGACTATATAACCCACTCTGCCAAGAACCTCCCTGTCCAACACTGAAAGACAGACCGCAGGCCCAGACTATATAACCCACTCTGCCAAGAACCTCCCTGTCCAACACTGAAAGACAGACAGCAGGCCCAGACTATATAACCCACTCTGCCAAGAACCTCCCTGTCCAACACTGAAAGACAGACCGCAGGCCCAGACTATATAACCCGCTCTGCCAAGAACCTCCCTGTCCAACACTGAAAGACAGACCGCAGGCCCAGACTATATAACCCGCTCTGCCAAGAACCTCCCTGTCCAACACTGAAAGACAGACCGCAGGCCCAGACTATATAACCCGCTCTGCCAAGAACCTCCCTGTCCAACACTGAAAGACAGACGGCAGGCCCCAGAACCTCCCTGTCCAACACTGAAAGACAGACGACAGGCCCAGACTATATAACCCGCTCTGGCCAAGAACCTCCCTGTCCAACACTGAAAGACAGACAGCAGGCCCAGACTATATAACCCACTCTGCCAAGAAGTCTAACCCACTGAAAGACAGACCGCAGGCCCAGACTATATAACCCACTCTGCCAAGAACCTCCCTGTCCAACACTGAAAGACAGACCGCAGGCCCAGACTATATAACCCGCTCTGCCAAGAACCTCCCTGTCCAACACTGAAAGACAGAAGGCCCAGACTATATAACCCGCTTGGCCAAGAACCTCCCTGTCCAACACTGAAAGACAGACGACAGGCCCAGACTATATAACCCGCTCTGCCAAGAACCTCCCTGTCCAACACTGAAAGACAGACCGCAGGCCCAGACTATATAACCCGCTCCTGGCCAAGAACCTCCCTGTCCAACACGAAAGACAGACAGCAGGCCCAGACTATATAACCCAACTCAGACCCAAGAACCTCCCTGTCCAACACTGAAAGACAGACAGCACCCGCTCTGCCAAGGCCCAGACTATATAACCCGCTCTGCCAAGAACCTCCCTGTCCAACACTGAAAGACAGACCGCAGGCCCAGACTATATAACCCGCTCTGCCAAGAACCTCCCTGTCCAACACTGAAGGCCCAGACTATATAACCCGCTCTGCCAAGAACCTCCCTGTCCAACACTGAAAGACAGACCGACAGGCCCAGACTATATAACCCGCTCTGCCAAGAACCTCCCTGCCCAACACTGAAAGACAGACAGACAGCAGGCCCAGACTATATAACCCCGCTCTGCCAAGAACCTCCCTGTCCAACACTGAAAGACAGACCGCAGGCCCAGACTATATAACCCACTCTGCCAAGAACCTCCCTGTCCAACACTGAAAGACAGACAGCAGGCCCAGACTATATAACCCACTCTGCCAAGAACCTCCCTGTCCAACACTGAAAGACAGACCGCAGGCCCAGACTATATAACCCGCTCTGCCAAGAACCTCCCTGTCCAACACTGAAAGACAGACCGCAGGCCCAGACTATATAACCCGCTCTGCCAAGAACCTCCCTGTCCAACACTGAAAGACAGACCGCAGGCCCAGACTATATAACCCACTCGGCCAACTCCATTTCTCTGTTACTTCCTTCAGCCTTTTGAGGGTTGATGCACTGTAATCGTTGTCACTGGCAAGTCATATAAATTGTGAATTTCATTGTTTTGCATGTGAATGTAAGGTGTGACACTCTTTCTGAGAAATGCTCTCTTTTGTCATATATTTACAGAGTTCTGCTTTGTTTCTTACATCTGTAAATAGTGGACTGCTGTTATCATATGCCAGGCTTTCATCTGCCTTTTTACAATCAGGACAGTCAGTACTAACACTGTCCTGATATCAGGTGGTAAAATGACAGAAAAGTTGTCAGAACAGTTTCGAAACACAGACATTGACCTGACCGGTCAGGTTTTTGTCAGGAAGGAAGAGAGACTGAGCAAGCCATAACCAAAGGTATGGGACCAAAAGCATTCCTCATCCAGAGGAAGCAGCTATTCCTTCCTCTCATCATGTCTGAATTGATTTAGGAAAATAGAAATCCATCGCAGGGAACTGTCCAAACAAGAGAGAGCATTTCAATGTACTATAGTTCAGGCACACAGTTGTATAATTTATCATTATAGTATAGAGGAAATTAACTTGAAAAATATATCATGAAGATGAAAACATGTCAGATGAATGTGAGGAAACAATGTAGAACCTTTGGAACTTGAACCATAACACAATGTTCCTTTTAACTCTAGAACCAATAATGATCCTTTTAACTCTAGAACTAATATTCATAATTTAACTTGAAACAATAATGAACATTTTAACTCTAGAACCAATAATGATCCTTCTTACTCTAGAACCAATAATTATGCGTCTAACTCAAGAACCAATAATTATCATTCTGACACTAGAACCAATAATTATCCTTCTAACTCTAGAACCAATAATGATCCTTCTAACTCTAGAACCAATAATGATCCTTCTAACTCTAGAACCAATAATGATCCTTCTTACTCTAGAACCAATAATTATCCTTCTAACTCTAGAACCAATAATGATCCTTCTAACTCTAGAACCAATAATGATCCTTCTAACTCTAGAACCAATAATGATCCTTCTAACTCTAGAACCAATAATGATCCTTCTAACTCAAGAACCAATAATGATCCTTCTAACTCTAGAACCAATAATTATCCTTCTAAATCAAGAACCAATAATGATCCTTCTAACTCTAGAACCAATAATTATCATTCTGACACTAGAACCCATAATGATCCTTCTAACTCTAGAACCAATAATGATCCTTCTAACTCTAGAACCAATAATGATCCTTCTAACTCAAGAACCAATAATGATCCTTCTAACTCTAGAACCAATAATGATCCTTCTAACTAGAACCAATAATGATCCTCCTAACTCTAGAACAAATAATGATCCTTCTAACTCTAGAACCAATAATGATCCTTCTAACTCTAGAACCAGCACCATCGAGAGCATCCTGACTGGTTGCTTCACTTCTTGGTATGACAACTGCTCGGCCTCCGACCGCAAGGCACTATAGAGGGTAGTACATAACTGGGACCAAGCTTCCTGCCATCCAGATCCTCTATTTCAGGAGGTGTCAGAGGAAGGCCCTAAGAATGGTCAAAAACTCCAGCCACCCAAGTCAGAGAGTGTTATCTCTGGTACAGCACGGCAAGCGGTACTGGAGCGCCAAGTCTAGGTCCAAAAGGCTTCATAACAGCTTCTACCCCCCCCCAAAAAAAACAAAAAACGTATCTAGTTTTTTACTTACCACTTATTTGTATTTATTTTCTTAACTTCTTAAAGCATTGTTGGATAAGGGCTTGTGACAAATACAATACAATTTGATTTGATTTGATCCTTCAAACTCTAGAATCATTAAAATTAGAAATATTTTTACCCCCTCCCCTCTCTTTCTCACTTTTCTTTTGCCTAACATAAGAAATTTCAGACATGTACAGGTGTCTAAATACTTCTGTTACGTCTATGATTTACGTCCCCTCTACATTAGCCAGTTCCTTCTGGGTTGTAAATGAATAGGGCTAGGATGTGGCTTCGCAGTGGGTAACATCGGCATACTCTAGTCCAGCTTGTCAAGACTGCAATTCAGAAGTGCAATTCATTTACCAACGCTACCTTTTTGCAGTGAGGTCTATGGCTGCATCTCCACATAAATTAAATATCTTTGTCTTTTCATAAAGTCTCTGTTAACATTATTTATTTAGGTTATTTTGTACTTTGGCTGTTGTATATTTTATACGCTTAAATTCAAAAAGGTGAAGCAGGGTGACTAGTCATTTATGTAAAAGATAAAGCCTCTTAAAAAAATATATATTTTTAAAAATCAAGACAATAGCCCCATGTGAAAGATGCATGAGGGAGCACAAAGGAAAATGTTGCAACCACAAAAATGAATCCTTGTAGACTAAAACAAACAACCCCTAAAACATGGTCCTTCTAGTGCTATAGACTGACTCAGGGACACAGTATGACAATACCTTGGCACAGAGGTCAGTGGGGAATGACAAACAGACAGAGAGTAATCCCACACAAGACAAGGGTATTGACAGCGGGATAAAGAGTAATGAGCACCAGTTCTGGGTTTGTTGGTTAGTTCTGACATTTACTGTCATGCTCAGAATAACTTCATTCATTTGTATCTGAAGAATGAAAGAGTTGACATGGCCACGGACGTTGTAATCAGATATAATGTAGGATTTGTCCTGAAAAAAAACGTGACCAACTAGTAGGTAGAGTATCTTACAACTGGCAAGAAATGTCAGAAATGCAGAGCTCAAGTTTGACCACAACTACAGTAAGTCTGCCACTTTTCCTTTAACCTATTTAACTAAGCAAGTCAGTTAAGAACAAATTCATATTTTACAATCTCCCTGGGGGGTTATGTAAAACCTGATGGTAAACTATGTTCCAGAGTACATATATTATCTTTATAATGTATATATACTGTATGGCATTACTCGTTACGCAAAAAAGCAGATATCACATAGAGGTTGTGAAGCCACCCATAGTGGTGGTCTATATTCTACGGGTCAGGTTTACAGAGCATTTGCACCTGTGCAAAATATTCTCCTGTTATTTTCAGAGGGGAATAAAAGAGTCCAACATGTATTTTATTTTATTTTACCTTGATATAACTTATTGGTATTATTTCGTCTGCAGGTTTTATTCCCCGTTGAAAATAACAGCTGTTAACTCTTAGTAGACCTGTCCCTGAATATGGAGTTGGATTAATACTGTAGATACCGTAGATATCTCCTGGTCTGCTTCCTCCTGTTCGCTCCTCTCACTGAGATAGCAGTCTGGAGTTCTCTGCACAATGACAGCATGATCAAACAAAGGAAACACTGGTTACCGCTGATGCTCTGACCTCGATCGCCATAGTGTTGCAATCTAAGATTACCGCATCTCAGTTTCACTGGGATTCTGGGACCAAGCTTGGCATTCTCTTTGTTTTTGGTGAAAGGTCAAGCAAAAAAAGTAGTCCGTGTGTACTATGTAATGCAAAATCCCTGTTGGTGACTCATGCATAAATAGTGTAACATTTGTATTTATTTGAGGTCTTTTCAAAGTCATGCAATGGTATCCATGTGGTCCCTAGAAAGCCTTCATCTAGACACGTTATTACATTATTACACTGACTTCTCCTTTACTAAAGGCATTGACTAAACACTGCCTCCTTCAAATAAAACATCAATTGGCTATCAATCAACTGTAAAAAAAAAACAACAACAAAAAAAACGATAATAGATATTGCTATTGTAAATTTCAAAAAAAGAAAAAAAAGAATTTACTGATAAAATACATGTGGTTCAACAGAATCTATAGGGGTTAAGGTCTACTGACATCACATCCCTATTTGCCGTGTCTCTTGATAGAGCTTGTCAGATGTGAGGGTATATTTCCATGTGAAAGGCTAACTATAATACACAGCCGCATGGTTCTGCCTGGTAATAAAGCCTTAATCGCTCCCATGAGGTTTCTGGAGCCATGATCGAGTCCCATGGCGCGTAGGCGAAATGCTAGCCCACAAAGCCCAAACGTCAATGCTTTTGACAGGAGCTCATTCAAGTCTTAAGTGCAAGGAATGCGTGGCCACCTTTTTGTGTGTGTTCCAGCTAAGAGCCTCTCGTGATACCATATTAATATGGACACATGGCGGGAAAGAGGTTAGTTGAACTTAACCTGAAACCCTTGGAAGCAATCTTTATTTATTGGTTGTGATTTCGTGTCAAAATGTTATATTTAAGCCGCTAAAAGAAAGTGTCATGGTGTGTGATCACTCCTTGTTCCCAAAGCTCTTTGCTCTTTCAAATATTAACAGACCTCATATGAGTTTACTGTAGCTGCATTAGTGGGGAAGTCTGACTGAATGTGGAATTCCATTTGCCATGTTTCTAATACTGTAAGCTTTGTGTTGACGTTTCGTAAGCCAAGAGGGCCAGTAGATACAGTATAACACATAGCGTATAGCTGTGTGTTTACCTGATTGTATAGTTCTCTTGTGCAACACTGTTTCCAACCACAATAACTCCTGATTTACCCATGAGTCTGAGGAAACATTCCTCGTTGGTTAGCAGAGGATATTAATAGGAGACTTATTTTATTGAAATATTGGATCCTACTTCAATTTTAAATCTTAAAATGCCCTTGTGAATTGTGTAACAACAGGTTTTTTTCACGCTGCAGTATGTCACATGGGTTTTTAGGATGAGGCAACACTTGGAAAACAACACAATTAGCAATCACTTTATTTATTTGCATCTCTGAAAATGTGTGTGGTGAATCTCAACAAAACTAAAAAAGAATAGTCAGATATTGAATCTGACGTGTCAGGTATTTCAGGCACAATATTGTTTATTTAATATACCCAAATGTTTTTACTTGATTTGAATCAAATATGATTTTTAATCTCACCATTTATTCCACTCAGTGGACACAAATTATTGCACATAGTGAGCTTTTCACAGTCAATCATTAACTTCCCATACTCCCCAGATATTCCTGAAGGTGTGTACAGTATAGCATAGTACAGCACAGAGCATCTCTTACCTTGAGTTTCTCATAGCGGTCGCTGAGGGCGGCTACTTGGTGGTCCCGATGCCGACCGACCAGTTTGCACAAGGCACAGATCAACTGTTCATCTGTGACACAGTACATGTTCACCTTCTCGTCCTCGTGCTCCAGACACATGAGTCCCCTGATGTGGCAGTCAGGCATGGGCTCGATCAGACGGTGGCTGGTAAAGGGCTTCTTATTGGGGTGGGTGGCCTTCAGGCATTCGTCACAGTAGGACACCTCACAGGTGACACAGGTCTTGACGGCGTCCTGGGGAGGGTCTTGCTCACAGAACTGACACTGCACCCTCTCGCTGGGGGAGGTCATGGCCGTGCCGTCCGGGGCGACCCGCTCACGGCGAGTCTCGCTGGGGGAGTTGGGCCCGCTCACGGAAGCCTTCTGGAAGCGGTCGATGATGTTCTGCAAAGTGACGTTACGCTTCAGTCCCTCTAGGCCCCTCTGGTTGAGGGTGATGGCATAGCGACAGGTTGGGCACTGGAAGGCGCTGATGGACTGCACAGGCTCGTTGGGGCTGCAGTGGGAGATCAGGATGCGGTGGGCACAGTTGAAACACAGGCTGTGAGCGCAGGGCAAGAGCAAGGGGTCTTCGAAGAGCTCCAGACAGATTGGGCAGGTCAGCTCCGACTCCAGTGTTTCCATCTTCACACGCAACAAAGCGATGTCGTCAGCGAAATCCAGGGAAGCTGATCAGCTATCTGTAGGGATGACATGGACTTCATCATTAGAGAATGGGAGAATGGGAGAGATAGAGAGAGAGAAAGAGAGAGAAGCAAGGGGTTCAAAAGGGTTAAACAGTAGGGGGTTGTCAACTTTCCCAGAATAGAAATTAATGAGTAGTCTGACCACATTCCTAATCTAAAGAAAACTGGAGATTACTTGGTGTGGTAGAAGAATAAATAGCAGGTATTGGATAACACATCTCTGGTATCTTCATCAGGGGGTATTGCATGAAATGCAGACACTTCTAAATTGAGTTTCAGTGTATTCTAAACCCCTTACAGAAATATAAATTAAAGCTGAATCGAAATGAAACTGGTTTGGTAAGAAGTAAAGAAATCCATCTTGAGTTCTCTAGAACTAATTCCTACATATTTTTTAGGGAGGCACATCTGACCGTATTTCCTGCGATGCAACAGCCAAACGAAGAAGACCGAAATTGGGAAAAACAAACAAACGCTGCATATTTTATAAGAGCTTTGAGTTGTTTTGATGATATAACTCTGGAAACACCATAAATGAGTCATTTTCGTCAAGTGGCCCTTGTCTATGGAGAGGCTTGGCTAGGCTAGCTAGCCCAGGGCAGTGAAGCCAGACAGATCACTGAAGCAGAAGTCCCTGCCTGTTCACGGCTGGAACTCCTTACTGTGACTGGCCTGACGGACACAGAGCCTTTGTTCCAGGCCAGTCAGACACCCCAGCTGCGAGTGGATACGCTGTGCCCGTCGCGTCTCCCTGTGTGAACTCTACCTCCACTCATTATGTGTGAAAGAAGGCAAAAGCTCATTATCAGGCCAGCCGGGCACAAGTGGTCTTTGAAGTTGAGGACACAGAAACTCGCAGAGCTAAGGACGGGTTTGTTCCCTTCCCCTATTCTTGTTCAAATCCACCGAGACACTCAGTTAACCTACTGGAAGATACAACTGTTACGCTCGTCTCACATGTCTGTGATGTAGACAATATGAATTCATCTGTGGGGCTTTGTTGTGCTACTGTTGGTGCTTTGTCCCAGACATGGAGTTTGTTTCAACAGAAACCTTCTCTCTGTTATCCAAGTTGATGAGCCAAGTCAAGCTAAGGAGGGTAGAATTAGCGTGTCCAATGTTCAAACGTGACGTCAGTACGAAGAAAACATACGGTATAGGTTACTGTATAGCAGTTGCCAGAAATACACTCAAATATTATTATGGTTTATGGTTTCCTCCACAAAAAATAGAGTCTATTCTTAATGCAATGTTAAATGATCCATTTTAAAATGCACAGTGCACACAATATAACATGTTGACTGTTTGTACACTGAAGTAAATTAATCTGGTGAAATGGAAGTTATACCATTTCAACAGTAAGATTACTTACAAAGTAGATTAGTGCTCATGTCTACTAAGAATAGTAGCAGAATTAGAAGTGTCTACTTAATCCACACAAGATCACTGTCCTGAAATGTCTGTCTGTCATCCTTTTTTAAAAATCTTATTTTATTTAACCTTTATTTAACCAGGCAAGTGTTGAGAAGAAATTGTTATTTACAATGACTGCCTACCCCCGGCCAAACCCGGAAGACGCTGGGCAGATTGTGCACCGCCCTATGGGACTCCCAATCACGGCCAGTTGTGATACAGCCTGGAATGGAACCAGGGTCTGTAGTGACGCCTCCGCTGTGCCACTTATAGTGTGGGTAAGTATTCCACAAAACAAACACAACTCGACTGACAAGTACACTCTTAGAAAGAAAAGGTGCTACAGTATATCTAGAACAAAATACACAAAAATATTCAGATAAAAAGGGTTCTGTGCCCGCATAGGAGAACCCTTTGAAGAACCCCTCTTGGTTCCAGATAAAAACCCTTTTGGGTTCCATGTGGAACCCTTTCCACAGAGGGTTCTACATGGAACCCAAAACAGTTCTACCTGGAATCAAAAAGGGTTCTACTGTGGGGACAGCCTCAGAACCCTTTCCACAGAGGGTTCTACATGGAACCCAAAACAGTTCTACCTGGAATCAAAAAGGGTTCTACTGTGGGGACAGCCTCAGAACCCTTTCCACAGAGGGTTCTACATGGAACCCAAAACAGTTCTACCTGGAATCAAAAAGGGTTCTACTGTGGGGACAGCCTCAGAACCCTTTCCACAGAGGGTTCTACTGTGGGGACAGCCTCAGAACCCTTTCCACAGAGGGTTCTACTGTGGGGACAGCCTCAGAACCCTTTCCACAGAGGGTTCTACTGTGGGGACAGCCTCAGAACCCTTTCCACAGAGGATTCTACTGTGGGGACAGCCTCAGAACCCTTTCCACAGAGGGTTCTACTGTGGGGACAGCCTCAGAACCCTTTTCAAACCCTTTTTTCTAAGAGTGTACGTCTGAATATTTTTGTATATTTCCTCAAAACAAATTACAATACAACAGTAGCATGCAAATAAACTTCCACCCGTGAGTGAACATCCCCGGCAAATGATTAAGTCTCCGTTCAGTGAAGACAAATAACAGTTCATAAATATTGAAAAAGAATCAAAAGAGCTTTTGCGTGAAGTGCAAATACTGTACATAAAGACAAAATGTCCCTGCCAATGATGTCATCATACAATCTTACAAAAGCCCGAGATACACTGAACCCCTGTCAAAGTACACTGTGGCAGAAAGCCAGAGGAGAGTGATTCACATCAACTACACCTTTACTCCACTCCCTTTGAAAGTTTTCCATTCACACGCAGTTTACTTTACCCACCGGTGGATTTCGTTCCGCTTTGCACTGCAGAGACATTTCGGTTGAGGGGAAAACTTCTGACCAAAATCATGAAAACATATTAAAGGACATCAAAGGAACCCCCCCCCCCCGCGTAACGAGGAGGTGGTCGGTATGCAGTACCAGATGACAAAAGTCTTCGTAAGGCAGTAATCCTGCTGTACCGGAGCACGGCTGTTACTAACCAGGAACCAGAGACAGAGAGCAAAAGATAACCAGCACAACAGGAAGACCTTCCCCACAACTCCAGGACAGACAGCTCCACCTACAGTAGGAGAGCTGGCCAGCAATCACTGGAAATACAGGCAGAGAGAGAGAGAGAGAGAGAGAGAGAGAGAGAGAGAGAGACAGCGAGACAGAGGGGCAGAGAGAGAGAGAGGGGCAGAGAGAGAAAGAGAGAGAGAGAGAGGCAGGACATAAGCAGAGATGGAGTTCTCCAGAACCCCAGGGGTAGACCTAGTCAGTGTAACTCTGGCCCTCACACAGGACAGGCAGGTCAGTGTCCTCTGATCCCTGCCTTCTGAGCTGTAAACTAAAGAGGAGACAGAGAGGAGAGAGTCAGGATCAGTTTCCTTCTGTGAGCGTCTCCTCTGCCTCTCTAGCGGCACAATGCTGCCCTGTGTGGTGGAACTGTTCTTAGCTCTGTCACCAGGGATTAAAAACAGAGAAAGGCTGACGATACACATGCACACAAATACACACGCACACACGCACACGCACGCACACACACACACACACACACACACACACACACACACACACACACACACACACACACACACACACACACACACACACACACACGCACACGCACACATGTGCACACACACACACACACACACACACACACACACACACACACACGCACACACGCACACGCACGCACGCACGAACGCAGGCACGCACACGCACACGCACACGCATGTGCACACGCACACACACACACACACACACACACACACACACACGCACACACACACACACACACACACACACACACACACACACACACACACACACACACACACACACACACACACACACACACACACACACACACACACACACACACACACACACACACGGGATGGGTAGGGATTGGAGCAGGGACAGGGGTCTCTGATTCCCTCTGCTCCCAAACAACAAGCTGACCTGGAACACAGGGATCACATCCCAATCTGAACTCTTTCTCCCTGCTCAAAACGTCAGTGTTTCTCAAATGTGTCACTGGGTTGAGGCAGTAAGCATACAAAGTTTCACAAATTCATCATTCGATTACAAAAGAGAATGAGAAAGGTAAGAATTACTGTTTCAAAGATTAGTAAAATCTGTAAAACTTCCCAGTGTGTTCATGATAAACCCTGTGTTAATCTGTTCCAGTGTGTTCATGATGAACCCTGTGTTAATCTATTCCGGTGTGTTCATGATGAACCCTGTGTTAATCTGTTCCAGTGTGTTCATGATAAACCCTGTGTTAATCTGTGTGTTCACATCACTCAAGTTTTATAAAGTGGGGATGGGATCACTTTAAATTAAGGAGGGTACCATCTACCATCTGCTCTCCATGTGCCTCCCCTCCCACCCTCCCTCGCTACCTCGCTCGCTCCCACCCTCCCTCCCTCCCTTGCTCTCTCAATCCCCTCCCTGACAGACAGATCCATATTGTTGACATTCTAGACGTCTTGGTGAACACAAAGCGGTGGGTGTGAGAGTGAGTAACATATGGTGTTGGAGATGGAATGTCAATGGCTTTCCCCTGTCTGATTTCCTGTGGAGTCTCCAGCTGGGCAGCAATACCTGCTGTACTGTAGGCTAGTATGTAGTGTACTGTAGTGTAGTGTACTGTAGGCTAGTATGTAGTGTACTGTAGGCTAGTATGTAGTGTACTGTAGTGTAGTGTACTGTCGTGTATTGCAGTGTAATGTAGTGTAGTGTGCTGTACTGTACTGTACGGTAGTGTACTGTTAGGTAGTGTACTGTACTGTACTGTACTGTACTGTTAGGTAGTGTACTGTACTGTATTGTATGGTAGTGTACTGTTAGGTAGTGTACTGTACTGTACTGTACTGTACTGTTAGGTAGTGTACTGTACTGTATTGTATGGTAGTGTACTGTTAGGTACTGTACTGTACTGTACTGTACTGTACTGGTACTGTACTGTACTGTACTGTACTGTTAGGTAGTGTACTGTACTGTAGTGTACTGTAGTGTAGTGTAGTGTACTGTTAGGTAGTGTACTGTACTGTACTGTACGGTAGTGTACTGTTAGGTAGTGTACTGTACTGTACTGTACTGTACTGTTAGGTAGTGTACTGTACTGTATTGTATGGTAGTGTACTGTTAGGTACTGTACTGTACTGTACTGTTAGGTAGTGTACTGTACTGTAGTGTACTGTACTGTTAGGTAGTGTACTGTAGTGTACTGTACTGTTAGGTAGTGTACTGTAGTGTACTGTAGTGTACTGTACTGTAGTGTACTGTAGTGTAGTGTAGTGTACTGTACTGTTAGGTAGTGTACTGTAGTGTATTGTACGGTAGTGTACTGTACTGTAGTGTACTGTAGTGTAGTGTAGTGTACTGTAGTGTTCTGTACTGTAGTGTACTGTAGTGTAGTGTAGTGTAGTGTACTGTTAGGTAGTGTACTGTTAGGTCGTGTACTGTAGTGTATTGTACGGTAGTGTACTGTACTGTAGTGTACTGTAGTGTAGTGTAGTGTAGTGTACTGTACTGTTAGGTAGTGTACTGTAGTGTACTGTAGTGTACTGTACTGTAGTGTACTGTAGTGTAGTGTAGTGTACTGTACTGTACTGTTAGGTAGTGCACTGTTAGGTCGTGTACTGTAGTGTATTGTACGGTAGTGTACTGTTAGGTACTGTACTGTACTGTACTGTACTGTACTGTTAGGTAGTGTACTGTAGTGTACTGTACTGGTGCATTTTAGTGTCAGTGTGTTTCAGTGGAGAAGAGTGAGGCTCATCTTCACACACCCGTGACCCAGAGGTTCCTAAAAACATGGTACTAGTTCCTTTCTCTACCTATAGTAGCCTAACACATGCCTGCTATTTAAAAAATAATGTTTTTATATACTGTTTTGATATACACAAAGTCCTTGGGCAGCAGGGTAGCCTAGTGGTTAGAGTGTTGGACTAGTAACTGGAAGGTTGCAAGTTCAAATCCCTGAGGTACAATTCTGTTGTTCTGCCCCTGAACAGGCAGTTAACCCACTGTTCCTAGGCTGTCATTGTAAATAATAATTTGTTCTTAACTGACTTGCCTGGTTAAATAACAGTAAAAACACATTTTAAAAAAGGAATAGTTTCATATGTGTGTTTTGCAACATTCATGCATAATACAAAATAAATTGATGGCATGCTCCAGAGTGGTGCAGCGGTCTAAGGGACTGCATCTCAGTGTAAGAGATGTCACAACAGTCCCTGGTTCGATTCCAGGCTGTATCACATTTGGCCGTGATTGGGAGTCCCATTAGGCGGCACACAATTGGCCCAGTGTCATCTGGGTTAGGTTTTGGCCGGGGTGTGCCGTCATTGTAAATAACAATTTGTTCTTTAACTGACTTGCCTAGTTAAATTGAAAAAAAAAAAAATTGTTCAAACTGTGCTTATCTATAAGGAATGTAACACTGAGTCAGCAGTGTTATCATACACAAAAATTATGCTGCATTAACTTGGATTAGTAAATGCATGGGTGGATCTGAATGATCAATTGCCTTGAAGCCAGCCCCCTGTCTGCCCACTGCCAGCAATGGAAAAATGTGAACTTTACAATGGGGCTGGGACAGGCTCTTACAACCAACCCGGGGGTGTTGGCACCTACAGTCATTGGTTGGCACAAGACTCACAATCAATAGCCAATAGGACTGTGCATTCACGTGTCCTGAGATATAGAGACAGACCACTTTTAAAAAGCCAACTAACACTGTCTAATGAGTAACCACATCTAGACACTACCAGCCTAAAAAGAGACCCACAGAGCTGTTGTCATAAAGGTTGTTAAATCCCCGACATCTAGTGCCAGCAGACCGGGCAAGATTAACTGCAGGAAAGCCGATAATATAACCTTAATAATGGGATGAAGTGTAAATTGTTTATCCCCAGGGCCCAGGCATGTATGGCAGTGTAACAGCTGAACTACCAGAGAAACAGTCGACAGGGATAAGGTTCTCTGCATGTGGGCACTGACAGGTTTTCCATTTGGGATATATGCACGAATCAAGCATTAGTACTCTACTAAGCAATACGGTGCTTCCGTGAAACTGAATATTAGAGCTTCTATTTGAGCTCACAGATGTAGGACTTTAATTTGAGTCAGTTTGCTACAGCAGTAAAATTACAAAACTTTAGAAACCCTTTTAAAACCTTGAATACACTTCAACTTTGCAATTCCTGCTATGCATGAAAATGCTCAGCAACAGAAGAGTGATCAAATTAAGATCCTACATCTGTATAACTAAATAGATTTTTTAAAATTAAACGAGTCATACTTGGATTGTTTTTTCTCTCAATTCAAGCTCTTTCTAATCAGCTTTGCCACGCTATTTGATCATCTCTAATGATGGCCTTTATCCTTGTATTCATCATTAGAGATAGAGAGAGAGAGAGCGAGAGAACTTGCTCTTTTTCCCGGGGCAGATACCTAACATGTTTATCTGTAATCCTGTTTTTGTGGCGTATCTGTGACCAATGTGTGACCTGGCTCTGCCTCCTAAAGCAGCCGGTTCAATAGAGCGGTCCAACAGCCCACTCCTGTCAAGGTCGACGTCAAGTCTGACATTTCAAAGTGAAATCTCAAACTTTAGAGTGCTTTTTTTAAACCTTGAATACACTACAAGTTTGCATATCCTGCTGAGCAGGACATTTTTTCAGCAGAAAAAGAGTGATCAAATTAAGATTCTACATATGTATTGATTATGACATGACAATAGGTATTTCATTTGTTTAGTGTTGATGTCTCGATGAGGGATATTGATTACAATGTGTGCCAATAAACAATAGCCTACAGTAAGGAATGTAAGTGTAAAAATACAATAGTACAGTTATGAAATGCAACCAGCTGAAGAAGATACACTGCAAAGGAGTTTGTGTGCAGTTGAGAGAGACAATCCAATGTAGATTTGACCACAGATAAGAAATTGGAAACAGAGGCCATTAGTTGGATTGATTCATTGCCAGTTAGCCTTTAGCCAGCCAAGCAGTCAAGCAGCATTAGAACAGAGGGTCTGTTAGCTACGCCTGCTGTTGGCAGGGTCGGTCTTTCTGTAGGTCATCCTGGTCAGTTATCAGAACAGCCAAACTCTCCCATTTCCTCTCTGCGGCTTGGCAGGTGGCATCAGCAGGAAAATAGTGTTTTCTTTCCATGGCCACGTGAACTTTCACTGAATCCCCCTCAGACTCATTATTTTCCAGCAAAGCCCTGGCCCAGCATAGATTTCATGATAACAGAATTTGGTCGCAGTTGGATTGCACTAATCTCTTATAAAATATAATCTAACGTTCTCCCTTGATCCCAAAATACTGTACAAAGTACTCACTGGATTAAATTGAGGGTTTATTATTCATCATTGAAATTACTTGAAAAAATGTATAG
This sequence comes from Oncorhynchus tshawytscha, assembly GCF_018296145.1. Classification (NCBI taxonomy): domain Eukaryota; kingdom Metazoa; phylum Chordata; class Actinopteri; order Salmoniformes; family Salmonidae; genus Oncorhynchus; species Oncorhynchus tshawytscha. Next base: position 72,862,540 of record NC_056431.1, on the reverse strand, counting down.
GTTAACAAAGTACATATTTTGTTATTCTTGTACGTAAAGTGTACTGTTTATATTGCTGCATAGTGATTTCAGATTACCACATATAAATTGATGGGCAATTTAGCCACTACAAAACAGAGGTAAAAGAGGGACACCTAGTGGCTGACATGTAAACCGCATGACAATGACAATCCCTGACAAATTGACTATTTAAACTGATGATAAATCATGCACTATGCACACACACACTGCTATAATACTAATCTATATTAGTACCAAACAAAACGTTACCGATGTAGACTGCCAAAGTCGATACTCACTATCCCGCCTGTACATTTCCTTGTTGACCTCTTTCAACATCTAGGCTACAATCAACGTAAACAAATCATTCACACACTGACAAGGTTTCCATGGGGATACAAGTGATCTAAGAGTGGTTCCAGAGAAAAGTCAGGCATTTCTCTGTTCCCCCGGGAGATAGTTAGTTACTAATTAATCAAGAAAACCCCAGGCTCCAACAAGTCTCCATTTTACATTTATAAAATAATCAAGTAATAAGGAAGTACACAGATCTAAAACTACAGGCAATGTTTTGTTACAGTAGTACTGCTTTGAAGCTAGACAGGCAACTCAGATTGCAAACACTGCTATATTTCACTTGTGTTTATCTTATCTTAAGTAGTAAAAGACATTTGGTGGGGCATTGGGACACCGGGATATTCTCATTCCCCTGTTAGCACTGGTATAACTCTCATACTGTGGAACAAACTGAGAATGTTATTGGTAATACACTTTTGAAAAAGAGGAGCTTCACTCAACACAAAAATAGCTTTCATTGAAATGTGTGAGAGCCAGACATGAATTCTACGAACTGAAAAACAATAAATCCTGATTTTCCAACTGCATTCTGCAAATGGAATGTTTGATCAAAAAGGCAACACTTCTTAGGATTGATCTAACTCATAAATAATGTTTTCTTAACAATCAAGGTGGTCAAACCTTGGTATTTGGTATCAGCCCTGAAGTTGACACACCAGCTTTCCTAAATCACAACATCCGCAGCTTCACACTGAGACCCGTCCAAAGAATGAGGATCACAGACAATCCATTCAGCACATGATCACAACATTTTGCCGTGTCGTTTCACTCACTGCCTCCCTCAACCACTGTGTTATTCTGCACACTGTGATGTCACACTTTCATAATTCAACCATAATGGAATTTTCTGAGTGCAGAACAGCAGAGTGACATCAGCTTTTGAACTACGCCCTTTTGCTCCCAAACATGTCAACACACAGACACCGAAACACATACAGCACACAGACACCACTTGTTTCTGTGTAAGAAAATATGCAAACCTGAAGATAAAGAAAGCAGTAACCTCTTTTTTTTTTACCTGCCACATGGTTAAAATCCCATTATCCACAAACAGGGGGAAAATAAGAAATGTCTCACAGTTGACGAGTCTGGTAACTCTACACTATAATAGGCCAATCCAATGCAACGCTCTGCAATAACAGGCTGACTCATCTGTTTTTACCTCCAGTACCAGTTTTGACTCGTCTGTTTTTTACCTCCAGTACCAGTATTGACTCTTCTGTGAGTTTCTGGCCCTCTAGGAGGGTTGAAACTGTCTGCCGTGGGCTGCAATCTAACCAATCACACAGAGGGGGAGGGACCTCTGAGATGGTGGGTGTGTCTGCTCAGGGATTGTGAGCTGAGAAGCTTTGCTGTGTTCAGAAAGAATTTCCATAAAACGGCACATATGGTGTTACTGGAGAATGTTTATATAATCCAATAACCATCAATCATAATGTATGTGGATGCAGTGACTAGTCGTTGGCATATAGAAACACAGCAGGAAGAGCCACACTATCAATCCAGTATATCACACAATGATTAGTATACACCACAACACACCAATGCTGATGAAAAACACATAACACTGTCACAATGTGAGGTGGGGGGGTCTTATCCCAGTCCAATGTGAGGTGGGGGGGTCTTATCCCAGTCCAATGTGAGGTCCCAGTCCAATGGGGGGGTCTTATCCCAGTCCAATGTGAGGTGGGGGGGTCTTATCCCAGTCCAATGTGAGGTGGGGGGTCTTATCCCAGTCCAATGTGAGGTGGGGGGTCTTATCCCAGTCCAATGTGAGGTGGGGGGTCTTATCCCAGCCCAATGTGAGGTGGGGGGTCTTATCCCAGTCCAATGTGAGGAGGGGTCTCATCCCAGTCCAATGGGGGTCTCATCCCAGTCCAATGTGAGGTGGGGGGTCTCATCCCAGTCCAATGTGAGGTGGGGGGTCTCATCCCAGTCCAATGTGAGGTGGGGGGTCTTATCCCAGTCCAATGTGAGGTGGGGGGGTCTTATCCCAGTCCAATGTGAGGTGGGGGGTCTTATCCCAGTCCAATGTGAGGTGGGGGGTCTCATCCCAGTCCAATGTGAGGTGGGGGGTCTTATCCCAGTCCAATGTGAGGTGGGGGGTCTCATCCCAGTCCAATGTGAGTCCAATGTGAGGGGGGGTCTTATCCCAGTCCAATGTGAGGTGGGGGGTCTTATCCCAGTCCAATGTGAGAGGGGGGGGTCTTATCCCAGTCCAATGTGAGGTGGGGGGGTCTCATCCCAGTCCAATGTGAGGTGTGGGGGGTCTCATCCCAGTCCAATGGGATGGGGGGGTCTCATCCCAGTCCAATGTGAGGTGGGTGGGGGTCTCATCCCAGTCCAATGTGAGGTGGGTGGGGGTCTCATCCCAGTCCAATGTGAGGTGGGGGGGGCAAGTCTCATCCCAGTCCAATGTGAGGTGGGGGAGTCTCATCCCAGTCCAATGTGAGGTGGGGGGGGGGGGTCTCATCCCAGTCCAATGTGAGGTGGGGGGTCTCATCTCAGTCCAATGTGAGATGGGGGGTCTCATCCCAGTCCAATATGAGGTGGGGGGGGTCTCATCCCAGTCCAATGTGAGAGTGGGGGGTCTCATCCCAGTCCAATGTGAGGTGAGGGGGGGTCTCATCCCAGTCCAATGTGAGGTGGGGGGGTCTCATCCCAGTCCAATGTGAGGTGGGGGGGGGGTCTCATCCCAGTCCAATGTGGGGGGGGGATCTCATCCCAGTCCAATGTGAGGTGGGGGATTTCATCCCAGTCCAATGTGAGGGGGGGGGTCTCATCCCAGTCCAATGTGAGGTGGGGGGTCTCATCCCAGTCCAATGTGAGGTGTGGGGGTCTCATCCCAGTCCAATGTGAGTGTGGGGGTCTCATCCCAGTCCAATGTGAGGTGTGGGGGTCTCATCCCAGTCCAATGTGAGGTGTCTCATCCCAGTCCAATGTGAGTGGGGGGTCTCATCCCAGTCCAATGTGAGGTGGGGGTCTTATCACAGTCCAATGTGAGGTGGGGGGTCTTATCCCAGTCCCATATGTGGTGGGGGGTCTTATCACAGTCCAATGTGAGGTGGGGGGTCTTATCCCAGTCCCATATGAGGTGGGGAGTCTCATCCCAGTCCAATGTGAGGTGGGGGGGGTCTTATCCCAGTCCAATGTGAGGTGGGGGGTCTCATCCCAGTCCAATGTGAGGTGAGGGGGGGTCTCATCCCAGTCCAATGTGAGGTGGGTGGGGGTCTCCCAGTCCAATGTGAGGTGGGGGCAAGTCTCATCCCAGTCCAATGTGAGGTGGGGGAGTCTCATCCCAGTCCAATGTGAGGTGGGGGGTCTCATCCCAGTCCAATGTGAGGTGAGGGGGGGTCACATCCCAGTCCAATGTGAGGTGGGGAGTCTCATCCAGTCCAATGTGAGGTGGGGGGTCTCATCCCAGTCCAATGTGAGGGGGGGGGGGGTCTCATCCCAGTCCAATGTGAGGTGGGGGGTATCATCCCAGTCCAATGTGAGGTGGGGGGTCTCATCACAGTCCAATGTGAGATGGGGGTTCTCATCCCAGTCCAATATGCGTGGGGTGGTCTCATGCCAGTCCAATGTGAGTGGGGGGGGTCTCATCCCAGTCCAATGTGAGGTGGGGGGTCTCATCCCAGTCCAATGTGAGGTGGGGGGGGGTGTCTCATCCCAGTCCAATGTGAGGTGGGGGGATCTCATCCCAGTCCAATGTGAGGTGGGGGGGATTTCATCCCAGTCCAATGTGAGGTGGGGGTCTCGTCCCAGTCCAATGTGAGGGGGGGGTCTCATCCCAGTCCAATGAGGTGAGGTGGGGGGTCTCATCCCAGTCCAATGTGAGGTGGGGGGTCTTATCACAGTCCAATGTGAGATGGGGGGTCTTATCCCAGTCCCATATGTGGTGTGGGGGGTCTTATCACAGTCCAATGTGAGGGGTCTCATCCCAGTCCAATGGGGGGTCTTATCCCAGTCCCAATATGAGGTGAGGTGGGGGTCTCATCCCAGTCCAATGTGAGGTGAGGGGGGGGTCTTATCCCAGTCCAATGTGAGGTGGGGGGTCTCATCCCAGTCCAATGTGAGGTGGGGGGTCTCATCCCAGTCCAATGTGAGGAGGGTGGGGTCTCATCCCAGTCCAATGTGAGGGGGGGGGCAAGTCTCATCCCAGTCCAATGTGAGGTGGGGGGCAAGTCTCATCCCAGTCCAATGTGAGGTGGGGGGGGTCTAATCCCAGTCCAATGTGAGGTGGGGGGGGTCTCATCCCAGTCCAATGTGAGGTGGGGGTCTCATCCCAGGGGGGTCTCATCCCAGTCCAATGTGAGGTGGGGGGGGGAGTCTCATCCCAGTCCAATGTGAGGTGGGGGGTCTTATCCCAGTCCAATGTGAGGTGGGGGGTCTCATCACAGTCCAATGTGAGATGGGGGGGGATCTCATCCCAGTCCAATATGAGGTGGGGTGATCTCATGCCAGTCCAATGTGAGGGGGGGTCTCATCCCAGTCCAATGTGAGGTGGGGGGGATCTCATCCCAGTCCAATGTGAGGTGGGGGGTCTCATCCCAGTCCAATGTGAGGTGGGGGGGGTCTCATCCCAGTCCAATGTGAGGTGGGGGGTCTCATCCCAGTCCAATGTGAGGGGGGATCTCATCCCAGTCCAATGTGAGGTGGGGGGTTTTTCCCAGTCCAATGTGAGGTGGGGGGTCTCGTCCCAGTCCAATGTGAGGTCTCATCCCAGGGGGGTCTCATCCCAGTCCAATGTGAGGTGGGGGGTCCCAGGGGGGTCTCATCCCAGTCCAATGTGAGGTGTGGGGGTCTCATCCCAGTCCAATGTGAGGTGTGGGGTGTCTCATCCCAGTCCAATGTGAGGTGTGGGGGTCTCATCCCAGTCCAATGTGAGGTGTGGGGGTCTCATCCCAGTCCAATGTGAGGATGGGGGGTCTTATCACAGTCCAATGTGAGGTGGGGGGTCTTATCCCAGTCCCATATGTGCTGGGGGGTCTTATCACAGTCCAATGTGAGGTGGGGGGTCTTATCCCAGTCCAATGTGAGGTGGGGGGTCTCATCCCAGTCCAATGTGAGGTGGGGGGGTATCATCCCAGTCCAATGTGAGGTGGGTGGGTGTCTCATCCCAGTCCAATGTGAGGTGGGGGGGGCAAGTCTCATCCCAGTCCAATGTGAGGTGAGGGGGGAGTCTCATCCCAGTCCAATGTGAGGAGGGGGGGGTCTCATCCCAGTCCAATGTGAGGTGGGGGGGGTCTCATCCCAGTCCAATGTGAGGTGGGGGAGTCTCATCCCAGTCCAATGTGAGGTGGGGGGTCTCATCCCAGTCCAATGTGAGGTGGGGGGTATCATCCCAGTCCAATGTGAGGTGGGGGGGGGTCTCATCCCAGTCCAATGTGAGGTCCCAGGGGGGGGTCTTATCCCAGTCCAATGTGAGGTGGGGGGGGTCTTATCATCCCAGTCCAATGTGAGGTGGGGGTCTTATCCCAGTCCCATATGAGGTGGGGGAGTCTCATCCCAGTCCAATGTGAGGTGGGGGGGGTCTTATCCCAGTCCAATGTGAGGTGGGGGGTCTCATCCCAGTCCAATGTGAGGTGGGGGGGGTCTCATCCCAGTCCAATGTGAGGTGGGTGAGGGGGGGTCTCATCCCAGTCCAATGTGAGGTGGGGGAGTCTCATCCCAGTCCAATGTGAGGTGGGGGTGGGGGGGTCTCATCCCAGTCCAATGTGAGGTGGGGGGTCTCATCCCAGTCCAATGTGAGATGGGGGGGGTCTCATCCCAGTCCAATATGAGGTGGGGGGTCTCATCCCAGTCCAATGTGAGGTGTGGGGGTCTCATCCCAGTCCAATGTGAGGGGGGTCTCATCTCAGTCCAATGTGAGGTGGGGGGGGTCTCATCCCAGTCCAATGTGAGGTGTGGGGGTCTCATCCCAGTCCAATGTGAGGTGTTGGGGGTCTCATCCCAGTCCAATGTGAGGTGGGGGAGTCTCATCCCAGTCCAATGTGAGGTGGGGGGTCTCATCCCAGTCCAATGTGAGGTGGGGGGTCTCATCCCAGTCCAATGTGAGGGGGGGGGGTCTCATCCCAGTCCAATGTGAGGTGGGGGTCTCATCCCAGTCCAATGTGAGGTGGGGGTCCATCCCAGTCCAATGTGAGTGGGGGGTCTCATCCCAGGGGGTCTTATCACAGTCCAATGTGAGGTGGGTGGGGTCTTATCCCAGGCCCATATGAGGTGGGGAGTCTCATCCCAGTCCAATGTGAGGTGGGGGGTCTTATCCCAGTCCAATGGTAGGTGGGGGTCTCATCCCAGTCCAATGTGAGGTGGGGGGGTCTCATCCCAGTCCAATGTGAGGTGGGTGGGGGTCTCATCCCAGTCCAATGTGAGGTGGGGGGGGGGCAAGTCTCATCCCAGTCCAATGTGAGGTGGGGGAGTCTCATCCCAGTCCAATGTGAGGTGGGGGTCTCATCCCAGTCCAATGTGAGGTGGGGGCAAGTCTCATCCCAGTCCAATGTGAGGTGGGGGGTCTCATCCCAGTCCAATGTGAGGTGGGGGGTCTCATCCCAGTCCAATGTGAGGTGGGTGGGGGTCTCATCCCAGTCCAATGTGAGGTGGGGGGATTTCATCCCAGTCCAATGTGAGGTGAGGGGGGGTCTCGTCCCAGTCCAATGTGAGAGGGGGGTCTCATTCCAGTCCAATGTGAGGTGGGGGGGGTCTCATCCCAGTCCAATGTGAGGTGGGGGGGGTCTCATCCCAGTCCAATGTGAGGTGGGGGGTCTCATCCCAGTCCAATGTGAGGTGGGGGGTCTCATCCCAGTCCAATGTGAGGTGAGGGGGGGTCTCATCCCAGTCCAATGTGAGGTGGGGGGGGTCTCATCCCAGTCCAATGTGAGGTGGGGGTCTAATCCCAGTCCAATGTGAGGTGGGGGGTCTCTTCCCAGTCCAATGTGGGTCTCATCCCAGTCCAATGTGAGGTGGGGGGTCTTATCCCAGTCCAATGTGTCTCATCCCAGTGTGAGGGGGGGTCTCATCCCAGTCCAATGTGAGGTGGGGGGTCTCATCCCAGTCCAATGTGAGGTGTGGGGGTCTCATCCCAGTCCAATGTGAGGTGGGGGGTCTCATCCCAGTCCAATGTGAGGTGCAGGTGGGGGGTCTCATCCCAGTCCAATGTGAGATGGGGGGTCTCATCCCAGCTCCAATGTGAGTGGGGGGAGGTCTCATCCCAGCTCCAATGTGAGGTGGTGGGGTCTCGTCCCAGTCCAATGTGAGTTCCCAGTCCAATGGGGGGGTCTCATCCCAGTCCAATGTGAGGTGGGGGGTCTCATCCCAGTCCAATATGAGGTGAGGTGGGGGTTCTCATCCCAGTCCAATGTTAGGTGGGGGGGGGTCTCATCCCAGCTCCAACGTGAGGTGGGGGGGTCTCAGGGAAACACTATACAGCCCAGTGACAAATAGCCAAACTAAACAATGAATGATGTCACCATGCATCATTACACCTGTACAGAATGAGACCACTGGACTAACAGAGCAGAAACACCCACAGTGGAACGAAAGCTAGACTTCCATGGTAAAGAGTTATCAGGATCGTATTGGCTGTGCTGTTTACCACAGTGAAGACATTAGCTTCTGCATGAAAATGGTGTGTTCACAGTCACAACAACAAACATTCCATCATCCTCAATCCCAGTCCAATGTGAGGTGGGGGGTCTCATCCCAGTCCAATGTGAGGTGGGGAGTCTCATCCCAGTCCAATGTGAGGTGGGGGGGTCTCATCCCAGTCCAATGTGAGGTGAGGCGGTCTCGTCCCAGTCCAATGTCAGGTGGGGGTCTCGTCCCAGTCTAATGTGAGGTGGGGGGTCTCATCCCAGTCCAATGTGAGGTGGGGGTCTCATCCCAGTCCAATGTGAGGTGGGGGGTCTCGTCCCAGTCCAATGTGAGGTGGGCGGTCTCGTCCCAGTCCAATGTGAGGTGAGGCGGTCTCGTCCCAGTCCAATGTGAGGTGGGGGGTCTCGTCCCAGTCCAATGGCATCATGATCATAATGCTGAGGCGATGGTAAAGAGTAAACACTGGGAAGCTTTATCTTGACTTTCATTGAACTTCACAAGCCACGTGTCAGTTTCTCGCACTGAACACACCCTCATTCCATCTTCCCATGTAAACACACTGAGTGGACATGGGGACACAGCAGAATGTCTCTGCCGTTGAAACAGTTGACTGAGACGGTGTTGAAAGTCTCCTCAGTTTGTTGGCACCAGTTCCACCGCTCTCTCTGTGGTCATGTGGAAAAATGCACCCTCTTCTAAACATCTGCAGCTACTAGATGTGTTTGGCAGCCGCCCGCTGATGCAATCACATTGTATAACATCTGATCAATGCTAAACCCTGGCCTCCATCCCACCTCCATAGCCAAAGGGCTGATGTATATCCCGTAGCTCAGCTCACACGTTCCACTACCTCGGATGACCTTTTATCAATGGATCACTGAGATTCTCTCCCAAAATGGCACTCTATTCCCTATTTAGTGCACTACTTTTCACCAAGGGCCCATAGAGCTCTGGTCAAAAGTAGTGCACTTTATAGGGAATAGAGTGCCATTTGAGATGCAAAATATGACTATTGATATCTCGTAATAAGTTAGTTTACAGCACTAAGGCCCCAGAACAGCATGCTGGCTACAGAGCTCTGGCAGTAATCCATTCAGATTGGTCATTACCCACAGCAGAACCCCTGCCACGAGAACGCTTATGTTCATGTTTTCTTTTTCACTTCAGAAAGCTATGAAAATGTAATCCAGTTTTCTATGGGTTGAGAAAAGATTGATTAATGAATAAAAGTACTTCAGTGGCCCATTGCACTACACTAGAGCAACTACCCACTGGGCACCCTCTGATTGAATCACTGTTGTTTCCATGTCATTTCAATTCAATTACGTTGAACCAACTTGGAAAAGATGATGAATTGACCTCTGCCCAGTCAGTAGGGTTACGATGGTGACATTACATTTATTTTTTGAAGTAGGGGCATGGATCAGAAAGTCAGTCAGTGTATGGTGTGCCCACCATTTGCCTCATGCAGCTTGACACATTTCCTTCGCATAGAGTTGATCAGGCTGTTGATTGTGGCCTGTGGAATGTTGTCCAATTAATTTTTTACTGGCTGTGCTAAGTTGCTGGATATTGGCGGGAACTGGAACATGCTGTTGTAAACGTCGATCCAGAGCATCCCAAACATGCTCAACGGGTGACATGTCTGGTGAGTATGCAGGCCATGGAAGTATTGGGACATTTTCAGCTTTCAGGAATTGTGTACAGATCCTTGCGTCATAGGGCCGTGCATTATCATGCTGAAACATGAGGTGATGGCAGTGGATGATGAATAGCACAACAATGGGCCTCAGGATCTCATCAAGGAATCTCTGTGCCTTCAAGATAAAATGATATTTCTTGTTCTATCCGTAGCTTCTGCCTGCTCATACTATACACACCACCACGTTGGGGCACTCTGTTCACAATGTTGACATCAGCAAACCGCTCGCCCACACAACACCATACACATTGTCTGCCATCTGCCCGGTACAGTTGAAACCGGGATTCATCCGTGAAGAGCACACTTCTCCATCGTGCCAGTGACCATCGAAGGTGAGCATTTGCCCACTGAAGTCGGTTACGACGCCGAAGTCAGGTCAAGACCCTGGTGAGGATGATGAGCACGCAGATGAGCTTCCATGAGACGGTTTCTGACAGTTTGTGCAGAAGTACTTTGATTGTGTAAACCCACAAATTCATCAGCTGTCTGGGTGGCTCGTCTCGGACCATCCTGCAGGTGAAGAAGCCGGATGTGGAAGTCCTGGGCTGGCGTGATCACATGTGGTCTGCGGTTGTGAGGCCGGTTGGACGTACTGACAAATTCTCTAAAACGACATTGGAGGCGGCTTATGGTACAGAAATTAACATTAAAGTATCTAGCAACAGTTCTGGTGGAAATTCCTGCTGTCAGTGTGCCAATTGCACGCTCCCTCAAAACTTGAGACATCTGTGACATTGTGTTGTGTGACAAAACTGCACATTTTAGAGTGGCCTTTTATTGTCCCCTGCACAAGGTGCACCTGTGTAATGATAATGCTGTTTTATCAGCTTCTTGATATACCACATCTGTCAGATGGATGGATTCTCACTAACAGGGATGTAAACAAATTTGTGCACACAATTTGAAAGAAATAAGCTTTCTGTGAAAATTTTGTGTCATTTAAGGTGATGACGATTATCAATTAACTATGTTTAATGATTATGATGATTAAATTAATCCTGTAACAATGAACTCATTAGCAATCATGGGGCACCACGGAAAAAGTTTATTTAACGAGTTACCGTTTTCTGAATTAACTCTTAAAGATATAAAGATGACTTACATTTCAGTCATAAATCAGTCATTAATTAATTTACCTTTAGTCTCATTCTGGATGTTGCAAATTCCTTGCATATCTGCACAACCCCAGCATAAGTGATGAATCAGTGATATACACATTGGCTTAATGTTTTATTTACTAACTAACTAAATAATCACACAGAATTACATAAACGCACAAATAGAATAGCTTACACATTGATTACTACAAAATGCAATGAAAAGTCCCTAGTGGACGAAACCGATATGACGGCTTGTTACACAAAATGGCAGATTCAAAAGAGAGGGAAAGGGAGGGGCATGTAAGAAAGAGCTGGAGAAAAAGGGAAAGGAGTTCACTAACGTACATACAGCCGAGAACTATGCTCAGGGAAATGTGAATACTTTGCACATGAACGGCCGCTCATTCGAAAGAATTGCAATCAACACATTTACGTGTGTATGTCTTTGTTGTCTCTCTGTTGAAATCGCCGGTCCGTCTGGGGAGTAATTTGACTGAAAGTCTCTGGTTTGTTCACCAGGGATCAAAGTCTTTCGTAGTTGTAGCTCTATTATTATGTATACATCAGATGTACCAATGGTCGTTTGATAGGGAAATGTTCTATATGATTGATCTTTCAGAGTACCACCCGGTGGTTCACGGTTGCATTTACTAGACTAAAGTACTTAAACAGCTGCATATGGAATGTTCCTGTACAGTCTTCATCTTTCTCACTCAAGAAAGTTTTAGAGTTTCTAACCATTTTGTACCTTTCATCTAATGCTGTCTATGTACTGGTCTTGTAGAGTCTTCACACCGTCCGTCCGCCTGCTTGCTATTTAGTTTTAAACCATTTCTCAGCCATGTAGCCACTGCTTTATGTTATCTGGTCTATAGAGATTTTCTTCTTCTCTGTTGAAAGTTTTCAGAGCATTTCGTACCTTCCACCTCACGCTGTCGGTCCCATTGGTCTGATGTAAATTTCATCACAGGTCATTTTATGCACTCTGAAATAAAGGGGCGTTCCCTGATGATGACATAATGCCTCTGCTCACGGGGGTGTGGTCACGGACTGGTTAAGACTTCATATGAAAAACAATTCTCTCATTTAGAAGGCTAACACCACATTACATCTTCTCACAAATAGTTTCATATTTAATCGTATAAGTTCCACAACATCTAGATGTGAATCTGATCACTGGGAAATATACACATTCAGAGATACAGTTATGTTGTTCTCTGTCCTTAGTTACATCACAAATTAGTAATGAATTCAACATGATTGTTCTTTAAGTACCCTTTCAACCATATGGATTACGGAAATATTGTTTCATTATCCAACCTTGGATGTCACAAACCTCTCTCTGTTGCAACAAAGGGATTTTTTAAACTTCCCTTTCATTGTGTGAGAGAGAGTTCCTGCAGCAATTTAGACCATCATCAAACGTCCAACTTCACCCCTCTCTCCCACTGTGGGAGAGAGAGAGAGAGAGAGAGAGAGTGAGATCTGGTGCCTATGATCATCACCCAATAGGGCAAGTCATGTCAGAATGGAACATTTCTGCGATTTTTATTTCAGCTCATGGAACATGGGACCAACACTTTACATGTTGCATTCATATTTTTGTTCAGTGTAGTTGATTTTGCGAACTCATAAAAACAGAAGCTTCCCAGATAAATAGTGGGTGAGTGGATAGTGCACTGCAACTGCATGGCATCTGTCATGGAAATCTGCCTCAATATGATGTTGATGGCCTACAGTAATCCTCTTAAACGTTAAGTACACTATTTGGGTGACTTTGAGCGCTTCTGGACCAGTTCTGACCAACATTTTTCTGTACAGAGCGCTCTGTGAATTGTTCTGTGACATCTCTGGTTGTCCTGCTCCGCTCTCATCTGAGACACAGGTTGCGTTCCTCTGCCCAGATCTTACCATGCCAGGATAGGTATTTTCCGCATCATCTAACCACTTCATATGTTACAGCAATCTGTCAGCCGATGACACAGTCGATGACGTGGCACGCAACCATTGGTTGATGCACGCAATGTCTGAGCAGGGGAACCCGACCGCAGTATGTGAAATCTGACATCTCATTTGAGTAGGTAGTGACATGTCACATTTTCTGGCCTATCCAGACAAAGGATGTAACTCCATTGGCTGTGAACCTCACAGATCCATTTACAATATGGCATACGAAGTGTGAGACTCTAGAGCAGGGGTACTCAACTCTTACCCTACGAGGTCTGGAGCCTGCTGGTTTTCTGTGCTACCCTATAATTAATCGCACACACCTGGTGTCCCAGGTTCTAAATCAGTTCCTGATTAGATTGGAACATTGAAAAAATGCAGTGGAACTGGCTTCGAGGTCCAGAGTTGAGTTTGAGGGCTCTAGCAGTTACAGCAAACATCATCTCGCTGTGATGTTCTCAGATGGATTTAGAATTGAAACAAGACTACTTTCTCTTGGTCACAGAGGGCCAAAATCAATGTGTGCTTAAAGCTGAAGTTGTAACGAGCCAGCAGGCATTTGAATGGTTCCAATTGTATATTGTCATTAAGTAAGCGCTGACAGACATGGCAGCTCTACTTCTAGCTCCATGGCAACTTTGCTGTATTTAGGTTTTTTTGTGTGTTATTTGTTACATTATTAGCTCAGAACGTTTTTTGTGTTATTACATACAGCCGGGGCACAACTTTTGGATATCAGAGAGGCGGTAACTCACCAGCATTACGATCAGGAATACGACTTTCCAGAATTGAACTGAAGTTCCAGAGGCTGCTCCAAGATGCCGTCGGGGTAGAAGAGGTATTTGGAGTGGAGTTCTAGTCCGGCTGAGGAGGCATGCACACCATCCACCATCCGCTTACGAGTATATTACTCGCTCTTGTTCAGTCGCTGGACAATAAAGTAGACGAGCTCAGGGCAAGGTTCTCCTTCCAGAGAGACATCAGGGATTGTAGCCCTAGGACCATGCCCCAGGACTACCTGACATGATGACTCCTTGCTGTCCCCAGTCCACCTGGCCATGCTGCTGCTCCAGTTTCAACTGTTCTGCCTTACTATTATTTGACCATGCTGGTCTGGAACATCTTGGCCATTCCACCCGGCACATGAACATTTGAACATCTTGCATGATGTTCTGTCCATACTGTGCTGCTGCTCCAGTTTCAACTGTTCTGCCACGACCATGCTGCCACATTTGAACAGCCATGTTCTGTTATAACTGGCCAGCCCCACATAGCCTGGTTCCTCTCTAGGTTTTTTCCTAGGTTTTGGCCTTTCTAGGGAGTTTTTCCTAGCCACCGTGCTTCTACACCTGCATTGCTTGCTGTTTGGGGTTTTAGGCTGGGTTTCTGTACAGCACTTTGAGATATCAGCTGATGTACGAAGGGCTATATAAATACATTTGATTTGATTTGATTTGTAACATACTCTGTTTCACAGAAACATGGCTCTCTCGGGATATACTGTCCCCGTCCATACAGCCAGCTGGGTTCTCAGTTCATCGCACAGACAGGAATAAAAACTCTCGGTGAAGAAGAAAGGCAGGGGGGTGTATGTTTCATGACTAACTACTCATGGTGTGATTGTGATAACATAGTCCTTTTGCTCACCCGATCTAGAATACCTCACAATCAAATGCCAAACATATTACCTCCAAAGAGAATTCTCTTCGGCTATAGTCACAGCCCTCAAACCGATACCACGACAGCCCTCAAGTAACTACACTGGACTTTATGCAAACTGGAAACCACATATCCTGAGGTCGCCTTTATTGTAGCTGGGTATTTTAACTAAGCAAATTTGAGGAAAACTCTATCGAAGTTCTGTAAAAACACTCAACTACTGAAAATTCCCCTTTCGAGATGCCTACAAGCCATCCCCCGCACTCCCTTCGGCAAATCAGATCACGACTCCATCTTCTTCTTCAGTGGGGTTTCTCTGCGGTTGGCATCCAATGTCATGGTGCATTACCATTCTGGAGTGTGGGCCAGAGACAGGGAGAATCTAAATCCTACCTGCCAGCCCAGTTGCTCTTTAAAAAGATAACAAAATATTTGAGACTATGTCTAATGACGTTCTACTCAATATGCTCTTTAAACAAATTTCCTGAATCCCCTTCTCCCTCATACTAGATCTCAGCCTCTTTCTTTCCCTCTGATACTGCCCACACTGTAGCTATACATGCTCAATTGTCTCGGTTTCCTGGCAATAATAACACAGTCCTGTTGGATGCTTTCCTATCACACTTAAGGTTTTGGAGTTTGGTCCAACGGTAGCTATTCCTGTAAATCCACCATGGCTACTCCCGCCTCCAGTAGTTAATCTAGAAATGTTGGAGACACTACAGAAAGATAGGGAGGGTGTTAATCTGATTTGATTTGCTTGATAGATGTCTGGATATTGTGGCCATTTATTGTGGACATTTACATAGATTCAAGAGATCCAAGGACAGGATGTACTGGGTCAACATTTGTAGAGCAGGAATGTGGGGTGAGAGTCAGGAAAAGTATTACAGATCATCTGGATATATGGCGGAGCTGATGGCCATACTGTTGGCCTTGTAGTGGGTGGAGGAAGTCAAGCCAGACAGAGTAGTTATTTGCTCTGATTCACGTGCAGTGTTGATGAGTCTCTTGTACTTTAGCTCACATAGCAAACAAGACATGTTTTATGAGGTGCTACAAACCCATTGCAGGATTAGAGTAATGAGTATACAGATAAGATTTACTTAGGTCCCAGCCCATGTGGGGGTGGAGGGGAAGGAGCCAGTTGATGTATTGGCTAAACAAGCACTTAGTACTGGGGATGTTAAGGTTGTAGTTTTCATGAACAAGGCAGAGGCAAAAAGCCTGATATGAACAGTAGTGGTGCAGAGATGGTAGATGCAATGGAATAGAGATACTAAGGGCAGGCATATGTTTCAAGTACAGAGGAATGTCAGGGAGACGATGACAGCAGGGAGGGACAAGATTAAGGGTGGGACAGTTGAACCTTCCATACAGTCCCATCTCCTTCGCCTGGGTATTATCCACCCACCCAAAGCTTGTGTTCTGTCTTCGCTCATGTTCCAAGCATACCTGTAAAATTCCCTTTGAAGGATGAGTCTCTGTAGGTTGACCCAATAATTAATTGCCAGTTGCTGTCTCCTAATCTGCAATGGCATTTCCCTCATCTCCACCTGTAGTGCAGCCACTGGGGAGGTCAGAAACGCCCCACTACATAGTCCTTGTCCTTGTCCCTGTATGACATCTAGCCTTTCCAATAAGGTCCAGGCTGCAGAACCGTACGCTATACTGCCATAGTCAATTACAGATCAGATCAATGCAACATACATGGTCCTCAATGAGGAATGCCCAGACCCCCACTCCTTCCCCGTCAGACCGGATCAATGCAACATACATGTTCCTCAATGAGGAATGCCCAGTCCCCTACTCCTTCCCCGTCAGACCGGATCAATGCAACATACATGGTCATCAATGAGGAATGCCCTGGCCCCCACTCCTTCCCCGTCAGACAGCGGATCACGTTTAGCAGCTTCTTGCACTTTCCCACCACTCTCTCAATGTGTTCTGCCCAGGCCATTCTAGTGTCAAAGTATACCCCAAGGAACCTGAAGGCCCCCCACCCTCTCCAAGCTTCTCCCATATAACCTCAAGCATACCTCATCTCCCACCTTCCTCCTGGTAAAGAACAGTCTGAGTTCTCTACAGAGAACCTGAATCCCCACATTAATGCCCATCGCTCTTCCTCATCAATTGCTTCCAGTACCTTCATGACTATGTATGGCACATTTCTTCCCCTCTTCCATAAGGCCCCATCATCTGCAAATAACAACCTCCCAATATCCGGCCACACCTGAGAGTAAACATCATTGATCATTAATTCACAACTTCACTTTGCTCCTCACTTCCTATAGGCAGAAACTCAAACAGGAAATGCCAGTGCTAAGGTCTATTCAACGCTGGTCTGACCAATCAGAATCCATGCTCCAAGATTGTTTTGATCACGCAGACTGGGATCTGTTCCGGATAGCCTCTAAGAATAACACTGACGTATACACGGACACGGTAACTGAGTTCATCAGAAAGGGTATAGGGGATGTTGTTCCCACTGTGACTATTGAAACCTAAACAAACCAGAAACTGTGGATAGATGGCAGCATTAGTGCAAAACTGAAAGCGCGAACGACATTATTTTACCATGGCAAGGTGACTGGGAATATGGTTGAATATAAACAGTGTAGTTTTTCCCTCTGTAAGTCACAATTCAACGGCTGAGACATGAGACGTCTGTGGCAGACAATCACAGATTACAAAGGGAAAACCAGCCACGTCATGGACACGGACAAGCTAAACACCTTCTTCGCCCACTTTGAGGATAACATAGTGCCATCGACACGGCTCGCTCCCAAGGACTGTGGGCTCTCATTCTCAGTGGCCGACGTGTGTAAGACATTTAAGCGTGCTAACCCTCGCAAGCCTGCCGGCCCAGACGGCATCCCTAGATGTGTCCTCAGAGCATGCTCAGACCAGATGGCTGGACATATTCAATCTCTCCCATTCCCAGTCTGCTGTCCCCACTTGCTTCAAGATGTCCTCCATTGTTCCTGCACCCTAGAAAGCAAAGGTAACTGATCTACATGACTATCGCCCAGTAGCAGTCACTTCTGTCATTATGAAGTGCTTTGAGAGGCTAGTGAAGGATCATTTCACCTCTACCTTACCTGACACCCTAGACCCACTTCAATTCACTCTGCACACTGCCCTATCGCATCTGTGCAAGAGGAATACCTTTGTAAGAATGCTGTTCATTGACTATAGCTCAGCCTTCAACACCATAGTATCCTCCAAGCTCATCATTAAGCTCGGGGTTCTGGGTCTGAACCCACATTGTGCAACTGGGTCCTGGAATTCCTGACGGGCCGCCCCCAGGTGGTGAAGGTAGGAAACAACACCTCCACCTCACTGATCCTCAACACAGGGGCCCCACAAGGGTGTGTACTCAGCCCCCTCCTGTACTCCCTGTTCACCCATGACTGGGTTTGCAGACGACAAAACAGTAGTAGGCCTGATTACCAACAATGATGAGACAGCCTACATGGAGGAGGTGAGGGCCCTGGTGCACGTCCCTATCCACATCGACGGGACCACATTGGAGAAGGTGAAAAGGTTCAAGTTCCTCTGCGTACACATCACTGACAATTTGAATTGGTCCACCCACACAGAGGTGCAAAAGCGCCTCTTCAACCTCAGGAGGCTGAAGAAATTCAGCTTGGCCCCTAAGACCCTCACAAACTTTTACTGATGCACAATTGAGAGCATCCTCTCCAGAGGGTGGTGGGGTCTGTACAACGCATCACTGGTAGGCCTACTACTGTTGTGTCGACTGCAAACCCAGTCATGGGTGAACGGGGAGTACAGGAGGGGGCTGAGTACACACCCTTGTAGGGCCCCTGTGTTGAGGATCAGCGAGGTGGTGTTGTTTTCTATCTCAAGGCCATCAGACTGTTAAATAGCCATCACTAGCTGGCTACCACCCGGTTACTAAACCCTGCACCTTTGATGCTGCTGCTCTATATACATAGACATGGAATCCCCAGCCATTTTAATAATTGAACACTAGTCACTTTAATAATGTTTACATAGTGCTTTAATCATCTCATATTTATATACTGTATTCTATTTATTGCATTTTAATCAATGTCAATCCTAATATTTATATATCTCTTTTATATATATAAATAAATATATATATATATATATCTGTTAATGTCATTATTTTACTTTTAGATGTGTGTATTGTTGTGAATTGTTAGATACTACTGCACTTTTGGAGCTAGGAACACAAGCATTTCACTACACCCACAACAACATCTGTCAAATATGTTGTATGTGACCAATAACATTTGATTTGTTGATATGTATTTTACAGTTATAAGAAAGGTTGTTTATAATTTGATTCTTACTGTATTTAGAAATCATTTAGATTATTTCAAGCCCCCACTTTAGTTGTATAGGAAACAATTATATGAGACGAGTTTTACCAGAAAGGTGATTATATCATCTTCATAGCAGTATAAGCATTATTAGTTATTGTTTATGGTCCTCTCATGATAAATAATTACTTTTGAGATTGTCCATCTACTGTAGTCGGGAAATCTACATTTAACAGGATCAAACTGTTCTGCTTCCTAATCAACACTGGCATGTCAGGCCCTCTGATGCCACAACAACAACAGTGGAGCTGTATTCGTCTCAGTTCTAGTTTTTGATTTATTCCCAGCTGCATACAAATACTGGCACTATCAATCGATAGTGACTTAATGCATACTTCCCCATCATGTTCCAGCGGATAAAACATACAGATGAACAATGCAAACAAAGCCAGAGGGAAATAACAAATTATTGATTGAATATTTCACATATACACACACACACACACACACACAACCACACACAAACACACACAACCACACACACGTGCGCGCACACGCACACACACACACACACACACACACACACACACACACAACACACACACACACACACACACACACACACACACACACACACACACACACACACACACAACCACCACACACACAACCACACACAACCACACACACCACACGCGCACGCACGCACACACACACACACACACAACCACACACACACACACACACACAACCACACAACACGCACACACACACACACACACACACACACACAACCACACACACACACACCACACACGCACGCACGCACGCACACACACACACACACAACCACACACACAACCACACACACACACACATAACCACACACGCGCGCACGCACACACAAAAGAAAGTGACTGCTGCCAAACGTATTGAATTTGACCTTAGTATACAGTTACTTAGCTTTATTTTGCATAAAGTAGCCAAAAATAAATACAAAATGTGATATCTTGTATTTGTTAATAAAACCCCAAAACATTGCCATTGTCCGTGACCAGTCACTTCTCCACACACAGCCTGGGTGACAGATGAACACAGCACTGTCACAGACACCTTGAAGAGTGGCAAAGTGCTGAGAACATCAGTTTTCTTACTTCGGGAGACTCTTTCTCTCTCTCAGCCTTGGTTGGTCTCCCTGCTTCATCTGCATTTGCCACTATTTGTGAAATTCTCCTCACACACGCACACACACACACACACACACACACACACACACACACACACACACACACACACACACACACACACACACACACACACACACACACACACACGCACGCACGCACACACACAACACACACAACACACAACACACACAACACACAATCGTTTCTCTCTCTTCTCTAATCCCCCTCAAAAAGAAGCAGAGTGTGCTTCAAATATCTCCAGCAGGCAGAAGTGACTTCTCAGGCTTTTCCTCTATGTGTTGTGTTGTTGGCTGGGATCATTAACTTCCTCTTTGTGTTGTGTTGTTGGCTGGGATCGTTAACTTAGTCCCTGGAGACTTTAGGAGGTAAATAATCCCCCTCCTGTGGTGGGAGGCTGTCAATCAAACCTGGTGGCGGGGACAGGGGAGTCTGGCTTCCAAGGAGACATCCCTGGTTGGTAATTAGGGTACAGCAGTGCCCTGCATGGAGATATATGCGACATGGGCATAGGGACATGGGAGTGGGGATGGGGATATGGGGATGGGGATATGGGGATGGGGATAGGGGGGGATGGGGATAAGGGGATATGGGGATGGGGATAAGGATATGGGGATGAGGGGATAAGGTGATGGGGATAAGGGGATAAGGATAAGGGGATGGGGATATGGGGATGGGGATAAGGTGATGGGGGGATATGGGGATGGGGATAAGGGGATATGGGGATGGGGATATGGTGATGGGTATATGGGGATGGGATAAGGGGATATGGGGATGATGATAAGGGGATAAGGTGATGGGGATAAGGGGATATGGGGATGGGGATAAGGGGATATGGGGATGGGGATAAGGGGATATGGGGATGATGATAAGGGGATAAGGTGATGGGGATAAGGGGATATGGGGATGGGAATAAGGGGATATGGGGATGGGGATAGGGGGATATGGGGGTGAGGATAAGGGGATATGGGGATGGGGATATGGTGATGGGCATAAGGTGATGGGGATAAGGGGATATGGGGATGGGGATAAGGGGATAAGGGGATATGGGGATGGGGATAGGGGGATATGGGGGTGAGGATAAGGGGATATGGGGATGGGGATATGGTGATGGGTATATGAGGATGGGTATATGAGGATGGGGATAGGGTGATGGGGATAAGGTGATGGGGATAAGGGGATATGGGGATGATGATAAGGGGATATGGGGATGGGGATAAGGGGATATGGGGATGGGGATAAGGGGATATGGGGATGGGTATATGGGGATGGGGATATGGTGATGGGTATATGGGGATGGGGATATGGTGATGGGTATATGGTGATGGGTATATGGGGATGGGTATATGGGGATGGGGATAAGGGGATATGGGGATGATGATAAGGGGATATGGGGATGGGGATGGGGATGTGGTGATGGGTATATGGTGATGGGTATATGGGGATGGGGATATGGTGATGGGGATATGGTGATGGGTATATGGGGATGGGGATAAGGGGATATGGGGATGGGGATATGGGGATGATGATAAGGGGATAAGGTGATGGGGATGATGATAAGGGGATATGGGGATGGGGATAAGGGGATATGGGGATGGGGATAGGGGGATATGGGGGTGAGGATAAGGGGATATGGGGATGGGGATATGGTGATGGGTATATGAGGATGGGTATATGAGGATGGGGATAGGGTGATGGGGATAAGGTGATGGGGATAAGGGGATATGGGGATGGGGATAAGGGGATATGGGGATGGGGATAAGGGGATATGGGGGTGAGGATAAGGGGATGGGGATAAGGGGATATGGGGATGGGGATAAGGGGATATGGGGGTGAGGATAAGGGGATATGGGGATGGGGATATGGTGATGGGTATATGGGGATGGGGATAAGGGGATATGGGGATGATGATAAGGGGATATGGTGATGATGATAAGGGGATATGGGGATGGGGATAGGGGATATGGGGATATGGGGATAAGGGGATGTGGGGATGGGATGGGGATGGGGATATGGGATGGGTATATGGGGATGGGTATATGGGGATGGGGATAAGGGGATATGGGGATGATGATAAGGGGATATGGGGATGGGGATATGGTGATGGGTATATGGTGATGGGTATATGGGGATGGGGATATGGGGATGGGTATATGGTGATGGGGATAAGGGGATATGGGGATGGGGATAAGGGGATATGGTGATGGGTATATGGGGATGGGGATATGGGGATGGGGATAAGGGGATATGGTGATGGGTATATGGGGATGGGGATATGGTGATGGGTATATATGGGTATATGGGGATGGGGATATGGTGATGGGTATATGGTGATGGGTATATGGGGATGGGGATATGGTGATGGGTATATGGGGATGGGGATATGGGGATGGGGATAAGATAAGGTGATGGGAATATGGTGATGGGGATATGTGTATATGGGGATGGTGATATGGGGATAAGGGATATGTGGATGGGGATATGGGGATGGTGATATGGTGATACAATATGGGGGTGAGGATATGGGGATATGGGGATGGTGATATGGGATATGGGGGTGAGGATATGGGGATATGGGGATGGTGATATGGGATATGGGGGTGAGGATATGGGGATATGGGGATGGTGATATGGGATATGGGGATGGTGATATGGTGATACAATATGGTGATGGTGATATGGGATATGGGGGTGAGGATATGGTGATACAATATGGGGATGGTGATATGGTGATGGTGATATGGGATATGGGGGTGAGGATATGGTGATAAGCGATGGGGATATGGGGATTTTGGGATAGGGAGTTGGGACAGCAGAGCTGGCCTGTATATTGATAATGGAGATAGATGACTCCTATTATTTTGCAATAAGAGACTTGACACGTGTAATATATGTGTACTTAGCTATGTACTGTAGATGCATTATAGTTCACCGTACGATTTCACAGCTCATATGCTACAGCTACAAGCGAGTACAGTACGAAAAAGTATTCAACCCATACAGTAAGATCCTTTTTAATTGCATGACAAGGGACGGCATTGAGGAGAGTTGGCAGGGGGTGTAAGGCTTTGGTTGCCATGGTGGTGTGCAAGAGATCCACAGTGCATCTTGATTCTTGTGCCAAACAGCACTCTAATCTTTTCATGGAAAGTCCTCCAGCTCAGCTCTCTCGCTCCATCTCAGATGAAAGCCTGCTTGTCTCCGAGTCAGGCCCATGGCTGCCAGTCACTCCTGCTCTCCTTCTCTCCACCCCCTACTGTGAAGACTGGTAGAATGTTTTCAAAAGGCAAAGCAATTTGTTTACAAAGGCTTTCTCTGCACAATGGGACTGGACGTGTGAAGGGTCTTTCTGTTCCCACTGACCCCAAATATTCTCTTAAACTGATTGTTTGACATGGAGAGGCTTGAGGAATGGTACAGATGGAAGGTTTGTACAAAAGATTCCCAACAGAAGTGGTCAAGTTGGTGTCTAGTATACCTGTGTCAACTGACCCTCTCTTCACATCGACGCTTGAGAGGAGCTTCCGATAAAATAGGTCAAACGCAGTGTGATAATTGTGAAATATGAAATCCATACATCATTATGAAAAAATGTCCCTCGTTTCTAAAGATAAGACAAAAAAGATGTACCAAATGACTCAATAACTACTTGGCAAATGCTGTATACACGCCATGTTTGATTATTCTCATTTCACTTGACAGAAGTATGCCCCCCCCCCTTATTACAGCACGTGAAAACAACTCCACAAGCTAACTCTGACACACACTGTATACGTTCGACACACAATTGAAATTCCAGCAGTGTAGGAATCCTCCTGGAAGGCTTGTATTGAAATAGCTCTTATTCTATTCCATTTGTATAGTTTCCAGGTAAAGCTCCAGAGTAAACAGGATTGCTCCATAATAGCATTTCCACTCAGCTTTTTTTTAGAAATGCCATTATGACAGATGCTGCAGTGTCATTGCCTCAGCAGTCCAGGTTATTTGGGGACAATACTTTTTTTTTTTACTGGTAACAACTAGTTTACCAGCAGAAGGTCAAGTACAATATCACACCCATTTGAAGCTGAAATAAGGCTTGAGTTGCTTTGAACCACTCCAAAAGGACATGTCTTGACTGCGGCTTAGCAACTGTCTCCACGTCGCCCACATGAAATCCAACTTGATCCTGAATCCAGGCTGGCAAACAAAGCTGCATTTATTGATTTTCTGAGAGAAAAGAGTCAGGAAACCAAAAGCTTTAAGGTTTTTAACTATAACTCACTTCTAAACAAACTTCCCTCAACAACATAATCATACCGATAACAATGAACTTCTGGTACATAATTGTGTAAGCCACATCTGACAGTGTTATAGTTAACTGAGGCATTACATAAGAGTACAAACTGAGACGGCGAGGTTTTAGATGAACATTAAGACAGGCAGCAAATACAGCTTCAAACGGAGACTGTGAGATTTTAGAGGCTAATCAGACAGGCAGCAAATACAGCTTCAAACGGAGACTGTGAGATTTTAGAGGCTAATTAGACAGGCAGCAAATACAGCTTCAAACTGAGACTGTGAGATTTTAGAGGCTAATTAGACAGGCAGCAGATACAGCTTCAAACTGAGACAGTGAGATTTTAGAGGCTAATTAGACAGGCAGCAAATACAGCTTCAAACTGAGACAGTGAGATTTTAGAGGCTAATTAGACAGGCAGCAAATACAGCTTCAAACTGAGACAGTGAGATTTTAGAGGCTAATTAGACAGGCAGCAAATACAGCTTCAAACTGAGACTGTGAGATTTTAGAGGCTAATTAGACAGGCAGCAAATATAGCTTCATCCAATCCAGAAGGCTTTGAATATTCATTAATGAACTAAAAGTGGCTATTTTGTTTCATATATTTACACAGCAGCTACAATAGTCATTTACAACATTGACCATATCTATACGGTATTTCTGATCAATTTGATGTTATTTTAAGAGCCAAAAAAGCTGCATTTCTTTCAAAAACAAGGACATTTCTAAGTGACCCCAAACTTTTGAACGGTAGTGTGTATATATATTGTTGCAAATTAGTATTATTTTTTATCTCTGTCAGTGTGTTCTTTGGCCCATCTTAATCTTTTTATTGGCCAGTCTGGGATATGGCTTTTTCTTTGCAACTCTGCTTAGAAGGCCAGCATCCCGGAGTCGCCTCTTCACTGTTGATGTTGAGACTGGTGTTTTGTGGGTACTATTTATTGAAGCTGCCAGTTGAGGACTTGTGAGGTGTCTGTTTCTCAAATTAGACACTCTAATGTACTTGTGCTCTTGCTCAGTTGTGCACCGGGGTCACCCACTCTCTTTCTATTCTGGTTAGGGCCACTTTGCACTGTTCTGTGAAGGGAGTAGTACACATTGTTGTGCGAGATCTTCAGTTTCTTGGCAATTTCTCACATGGAATAGCCTTCATTTCTCAGAACAAGAATAGACTGACGGGTTTCTGGCCATTTTAAGCCTGTAATCGAACCCACAAATGCTGATGCTCCAGATGCTCAACTAGTCTAAAGAAGGCCAGTATTATTGTTCTTTAATCAGGACAACAGTTTTCAGCTGTGCTAACATAATTGCTAAACGGTTTTCTAATGATAAATTAGCCTTTTAAAATGATAAACTAGGATTAGCTAACACAATGTGCCATTGGATCACAGGAGTGATGGTTGCTGATAATGGGCCTCTGTACGCCTACGTAGATATTCCATAAAAAATCTGTCGTTTCCAGCTACAGTAGTCATTTACAACATTAACAATGTCTACACTGTATTTCTGATACATTTCATGTTATTTTAATGGACAAAAAGTTGCTTTTCTTTGAAAAAGATGGATATTTCTAAGTGACCCCAAACTTTTGAACGGTAGTATATATATATATATATATATATAAAGCATCTACTGTTTGCTCTGACGACTACCATAATATAGAATAAATATTCCAAGCAGATGAATATTAATCCGTCAGGAGCTCTTTCCTTGTTGGAGCTTAAGACGACCAATAGCAGATATTGCCGGTTGGAAAACCTTCCTTGAAGGACAAGATAAGGGACGGAATAGAGAAAGCGCTGAGGCCTAATGGTTCGAAGAGTCGAAAGCACATGGGTGAGTCAAATGTAGGATGTGTCATATTATGGACTGGGTTCACACCATCCATCCAAAAATTAATCTACTTCTCCCAGTACTCTTGGTTTAGTCTGGTTATTGAAGAATTTAACTAGTCCATATGATCGCAACTAAACAGATTCATACATGAAGTTTTCTGAACATAATACACTTCTCAAATGTATAAAGGTTTCAGGTACAGGTGTATGAAAACTAGCCACATTATTCCCCATCATCAAACAATAGTTTATTTAGGTTCATAAATATACTAAATAAGAGGGTAATGCTCCACAAAAGTAATGTGATATCCTTCAAACAAAAAATCGAAAGGATTCCTGTAACTCATTTACAAGTAAAAGTATACTGTTGATATCATGAATCAGCATGTAAAGAATCTCAAGATGCTACCGCTCTCTATGACATCATAATAAATAGCTACACTCATACATTACAACAACTTTCCACAATATACAGCCTTCACAGCGTAAGCAGTACTCACATAATACGTTCCAGGGTGGTCTTATCCAACAGAGAGGAATGATGCAACTCCCACTGAATGGTTATTAAACCCTCTACTGCATGTCACTGGCACATTGGATGAAACTCTGCCTCCAAACATAACACAGCCACCTAGTTACTGTGGTGCCTTCCCTCCCTCTGCCTCAGCCCCAGCCCTGGCTGTATGCTCACGGAAGCGTGTAACATGCTGGGGAAGCGTAATTTCCACTGGGTTATTTCAAGGACGCTGTCTCCATTAAGGGCTAGGGCTCTCTTTTCCCCATCTATCCCTTCTCCACGTCATGAGACAAAAGGTAAGCCAATGTGAAGACAAAGGCTGGGGAGCAGGGGGAACCTTGGGGACTCTATTGTGATGAGGCTGGGGATGGGGCTGGAACTCACTCTAGAACATAACCAGGCTGAAGCCAGATGGGGTCAGCCTCCAAGGCTCGGCTGCTTCGCTGCATCCCGTCCACACACCCATTCATCATCACAATAGATAGACAACACTGCTCAATGAAAGCTACTCATGAGATCAAGAATGGTCAAATAAATGTTAAATTCCAAGACCACAAGATCTAGGGTGGAAGGGCGACGTCTTCATTGATGTCTCCAATGTTAGCATGGTCAGCTGTGAGAACAGAGATGTAATGCAAGTGAATGCGAGCATGTTTTAGCGATAAATGTTTCACAGATTTATTATGAGGCTGTATTGAATATTTCTATATTCAACCACCCAGGAGACTTAACATTAAATTGAGGGATAAATCCAGTATGAACGACACTTTACTGAACTAAATCTGCATCATTCTATAAGAACCCTATCATTGTTTTATTCTACCTTATTGTCCCCCACAGACAGTTCTATTGGCAATGTAAATTAGCATCTGATGAGGATGTACCCACGGTAACCATGGCAAAGGTTCAAGATTTTAATTACTCTGCTGCCCCATCAGTAAGAGGATCTCCCCCGAGGCTCACTTCTGAAAAACACAAGGCTAATGAATCAAATAAGTAAGGGATAAACGCACACGTTCTGTACATTACCTTGGAAGTAATGGACGACGCAGCAGGACGAGGCTGAGTCCGTTGGTGGAGTTCCTTTTCCCCCCCAGGTAATGTACAGAACGGAGGAATGATCCCGCTTATACCACAGCTGCCAAAGAAAACAATACTCAACATTTATCCGTTACAACATTTTTTGTTGTTGTTGATATTTTCATTATAAGCGAATTCGTACTTTATTATCTTTTGGTTGTATATTTATGGACGTGACCCAGTTGGATGAAAGAAGTGCAGGACCTGTCTTTTTCTAAGTCAGTCCATTAGACTATGTTCACGGAAATTCCCAAACGACAGTATGCTATAGAGACCTCTGATTATTCATACACATTTTGACAGATGGAATTTCAATGACTTTTCCATGACTTCTCCATGACTTTTTTTTTAATGATAAATAATTGGTAGCGTCTCTATATTGTCTACATTAAAAAGTCTTCATACATGTGGTATTGACACTAGAAGGCTGCTGGTTTTTGATCCCATGTAGACCTACTATTTCCTGCCATTGTGCACTCAAATCAATCAAGGCACTTCACCCTCCACAAAGTAGAATAACTGCATTGTTAGGCTACTGTATAAAACACATGTGGTCAACCCTGCACCTGGAGAGGTACTGGGCCGCAGGCTTTTGATCTAGCCCTGAAACACACCCGAGTCTGCTTATCAAGGTCCTGTTGAGAAGCTGGTGTTTAGGCTATATCAAATCAAATTTTATTGGTCACATACACATGTTTAGCAGATGTTTTTGCTGGTGTAGTGAAATGCTTGTAACTTCTAGCTCCAACAGTGCAGTAATATCTAACCAGTAATATCTAAAAATATCACAACAATACACACAAATCTAAAGTAAAGGAATTGAATTAAGAATTTATAAACATACTGTTGTGCGTTAGAGCAGGGCTCCAATCAAAAGCCAGCACACCCAGTATACTTAATCCTCCTGGAGGACGGCTGGCAACCCTTTACAGAAAAGGTTGCAACATTACAACCAAATAGTTTTCTGTCTTTATACAATTATTCCCTCATTCAATGAATCAGGGATTAAATGGATAAGGTAGGCAACTTCAAAGCAAATTAGCTAATACATGTTTATCTATAACCTTGAAAAGGCTAAAATATTCATGTTTCAGGGGAGATCTATGCACACAGCATGGAAGTTATTTGTCAATTAGGCTATTCTTTGAATATTTTGTAACATTGTCTGGATTACATAGTCTACTATTTAATAGAGGGGAATCCCAGCTTTCAAATAACAATGTCAGATGTATTTCTCAACAGTGCTGGTGCCAAAAATCTCCCCCCCTGCCAGAATTCTCCCCCCTTCACGTTCTTCATTGCTGCGACTTGCTTGCTAGTTGAAATATCTGCTCTTCACTCAGTTTTCGGTTTAGCTATTTGTTTCAAGTGTATGTGGTGGTTCAAGCTTGTGTGGCGCCCTTGGCGAACCCCCACTTCAGCGCCCGCGCCCACCCCCTCCCGTACCCTGGGGCGCCCATGTCCACCCCCGGCAAGAAGCCGCCCTGGGCGGCTGCCCATGTCGCCCGTACCTAAATCCGCTACTGATTTGTATTAGTCTATAAATAAATCTCTTTGCCAAAATTCGTCATCTCTCCCATGTCTTATTCAACTAGTAGTTTTGAAAGTGTAAGGATAGTAATTCAGCCGTAGTTATTCTGAAATGTTTATTGTTTGCCAACATTTTACTCCTTCTTCTGTGTTTAATATAACACACATACATTAATTATTCATTTTGCTTGCCGATCCTGACGTGAAGTGTGTTCTATAGGAAGTATTTGACTCTAGCCACAATATTAAGGAAATTATTATGAGGGGGGTCTGGCAGGGGGAGATTTTTGGCACAACACCTGTGGAAAGGTAAAACGAGTCAAAGACATTAATGCTTAAACCAGAGCCAATTCCCCGTACTCACCGTGGGGAGCATGTGAACGGGCAGGCACCATGTTTTGCGGTGATATGTACTGTGTCTCCAGTGCGCATCCACAGCCCGGTGCGTGCTGTGCCAGCTCCCCGCACTTGCCGTGCGAAAGGGGGCATCTGTCCAGGACGGGTGGTGCCGGCTCAGCGCGCCCGGTCTCCAGCGCCTGGCCTCTTCCGTCCAGGATATCCTGCGACGGCTCTACGCGCTGTATCACCGGTGCGCCTTCACAGCCCAGTGCATCCTGTTCCAGCTCCCCGCACTTACCATGCTAAGGTGGTTCTTTGTCCAGGACGCACTGTGCCAGCTCTACGCTCCAGACCTCCAGTGTGCCTCCACGGCCCAGTATATCCTGCCCCGGCCATACTGTGACGACCCTCCCACTCTGTCTGCCGTATTCTCTCTTTGTTCTTGTTTCCTTATTAGGATGCCGGTGGGCGGAGTTGGGAGGGTCGTCAGCTACATGGGAAACACCTGGGCCCGGTGTGTTCCAGGATAAATAGACCTCTTCCACATTCATGGAGGAGACTCTCTCCATGCAGACACCTTTATAGATTTTGTTGTGTTTCTTGGTGGTATTTGGCTGTTTGCTTTAGCATCTTTCAACACCCTGCATTATCACATTCATACATGCAAAACACCCACTTACACTACTGATTACTGATTACACACACCATTGTATATTATACTTAGTTACTTATTTAATAAATATATATTTTGTTACTTCTTATCTCCACGTTGTCTCCCTTTTGTTATGGGCTTTGAGCCGGTTCGTGACAAGAGGTACTGTGTCTCCAGTGCGCCTTCACAGCCCAGTGCGTCCTGTGCCAGCTCCCCGCACTTGCCATGCGAAGGTGGTCCTTTGTCCAGGACGCGTTGTGCCAGCTCTACGCTCCAGACCTCCAGTGCGCCTCCACGGTCCAGTATATCCTGTGCCAGCTCCATGCACCCGGCATCCTGTGCCTGCTCCATGCACGAAGCCTCCAGTGATGATCCATGGCACGAAGCCTCCAGTGATGATCCATGGCCCAGAGCCTCCAGCGACGGTCGGCAGTCCAGAGCCTCCAGAGACGATCCAAGGTCCGGAGTCTCCAGCGACGGTCTGCAGTCCAGAGCCTCCAGCGACGGTCTGCAGTCCAGAGCCTCCAGCGAGGGTTCCCGGTCCAGAGCCTCCAGCGAGGGTTCCCAGTCCTGAACCTCCAGCGACAGTTCCCAGTCCGGAGCCCCCAGCGACGATCTACGGTCCAGAGTCCCCGGCGACGATCCACGGTCCGGAGTCCCCGGCGATGATCCACGGTCTGATTCCACCGGCGATGATTCAAGGTCCGGAGCTTCCGGCGATGATCCCCGCACCAGAGGCGCCACCAAAGTTGGCAGAGCGGGGTCTGCGCCCCGCACCGGAGTCGCCACCGAGGGTAGATGCCCACCCGGACCCTCCCCTATAGGTTCAGGTTTGCGGCCGGAATCCGCACCTTTGGGGGGGAGGGGTACTGTCACGCCCTGACCGTAGAGATCCTTTTAATTCTCTATTTGATTAGGTCAGGGTGTGACTAGGGTGGGCAATCTGTTTCTATTTCTTTGTTGGCCAGGTATGGTTCCCAATCAGAGGCAGCTGTCTATAATTGTCTCTGATTGGGGATCATACTTAGGCAGCCTTTTTCCACCTGTAGTTTGTGGGATCTTGCTTTTGGTACTGTGCTGCTTAGCTCTACTCAACGTTACATTTAGTTTAAATTAAAATGTACGCCTACCACGTTGCACCTTGGTCCGATCCTTCCAACAACGAGCGTAACAATTTAATTATTTTGATTGGCTAGCTACTTCTGAAATGTGTCTCTCTCTTCGGGCAACGGCACGGCACACTCACACAGATGATGCACATCACACTGTGTGTGCTGGCCTAATTCTGATCATGTCTGATATGTCGACTTTTAAGTGAGTGATGATATATTTAGGAAAGAGGAAAACACTATATTAAAATTCCATGACTTTTCCAAGATTTTCAAGACCATAAGAACCCTCGTTTGGCAACTTGGAACACCGTATCCTGCCCATTCAATCTGGCACATTCTCAATCTGTGCATTCTGAAGCTGGCACCATATACTGTAGACTGGCACGCATACACCGGATTCACAGACTAGCAGCAAATAAACTTAAACAAAGCGAAATAAGGACATGAATTCTCACACTCCGTTGCTATTCAATGCCGCTCCTGCCTTCATTCCGCTTTGTTCAAACTTTTTGTGTGAATCCAGGCCGGTGATCGGACATTTTGTCTTATGGAGGAGCTGAAACGCAGTTGGAGGTGCTGGTACGACCCTCCAGACCGCTCCGACCCAAGATAAGCACTGGTTGTTTGTTTTATATGTTTCACTGCCATGCTCGCTGGCAACGTTCTTGTCCCATGCTTGCTAGCTAGCCAACTAACTATGGCTAACTAACTATAGCCAACTAACTATGGCTAACTAACTAACTAACTATGGCTAACTAACTATAGCCAACTAACTATGGCTAACTAACTATAGCCAACTGACTATGGCTAACACAGTCACGACCTCTGCGGTCAGAATAAAAGCAAAGTAGCTGCATTAGCATTCGTTTAAGCTGTTTTCTATTGACATTCATTTGGGTACATCCAAATTAAAGACGATGCCTAAGTTTGCCTGGCAAAGCTAGAAAATGTTGGCTTCTCGTCAAGACACTCAACACTGTACATTACGAGGAAAGCGCATTACATATCAAACTCTAGGCTAGAAGCTAGCTACCTTAGTTAAATAGTTTGTTGCTAGGAAACCTGCCAAGACCTGCCAAGATTACAACAGATGGTCAAACTAGAAACATGGGAGGATTTGACAACATAGAGCCACTTGTGTCATGACTGCAACAGTAGAGACCAGAGAAAACCATGGTCAGCACTCACCACGTAAGGTCATCAGATGCTCCCAATAAATAGATGTCTGCAAAAACAAATCAATGCTGGAAGTTTTTCCTCCTTGAACCTGTATTTACAATGTATCCAATTTCGGGTTTGTGTGGTTGTTGGTTTAGCTTTCTGTAACTATGTAGCATATACAGTTGTGTACATATTGCGTCATGATTTCAAGGTGTCCGGAATATCTATTCGAACAGAGTCCCGATATCTTTTCCAACTGTAAGTTATCTGGTTTTAATACCCATTTGAGAATTCCCTTCTAGCCAATCAAAAACGAGTATTCAGCAACACTGTGGTATAAATCACTATAGAAATTCCTACAAATCAATATAGAAATTCACAGAGTCCTACAATAACTAATGAACATACTTTTAACTCTTATCAAAAATATGACTTATAGAATAGCAATAGAATAGCAATGCCGATGCCTAGTATCCTCGTAACCTTTGTTTGTTGTTTTCAGTTTGAGAAGCTGTGGTTAAGTGTCTAGCGAGTGGAACTAGAAAGCCAAATGTATATATGCCACAGCAAGAGATCCACTGAATGTAAACAACCGTTGAACTGCTTTCTGATTAGCCCGGATAACATATAGTTGTCTATGAGGGGCTATAGGAGTCATTGACCTGGAAGTGATGCTTTTCCTCTGGGTGTAGGCTGCTACGGTACACTACAGCGTGATTGGCTCCATGGCTACGGCCCTGCCTGCCAGCCCTGTGGTATCAGATGCCATGCAGTTCTCTCTCTCACACAAGCTGTAGCCAACCAACAGCAGCCATGATCTGAACTGACACAGTGTAGGACGTTATCAGGAGCATAGAAAAAGTATTGGAGGATCTGTATGCTGTTTAACAGTGCAATATAAGGATGTCTAAATCTCCCATGTTGCTTGGGTGGGGCATTCCTAGTCGATATTATTCTGTAGATATTACTACTGATACGCTGTAGACACTTAAAATATCACAACAGTGCTGGTATGTGTATCAAACAACACTTGTACCATGATTAAGACTACAAAATAACTTTGGAGTTTCACCTCTGGTGGTCCACTGTGTTCCTGATACCTGGCTCCTCAAAAGGTCAGAGGTCATGTAATCTCCTTTCAAAGACAAATGTCAGGATTAGACTGTTTACGATGAGGCAGGTTATGACTAGCTAGCCTGGCTCACTCTACAAACCCACAACTTGGACACAAAGCCTGCAGACAATGTATGACTCAAATGTCCAGCACAGATAAATCCCTCAGAAAAGAACAGCAGGGATGAGTTATGATCTGTGGTTAAGAGCAGCACAATGTGACGCTGAATATCTGTCGTTTTCCCAGTTAAACAGGGAGTAACTTATGGGAAAATAAGATCATGTGTTGTGTTTAGTTCCACAGAATAGCCCATTGCCAAAGACTGTTTGCTTAATTTTTTCTTGAAAAATGTATCATTCTTTTGTAGGACTGTGGTGAAAGCCAGGCCACATTCTTTACTGCTTGGAGAGCCCTATAATTGCTTCCAGCAGGTCCTGAGGGTTTTCTGAGACTCTGTTAGACTATGAGATGTCTTCATTAAGCATCATCACAACTTAAAGGGGCAATTTGCAGGGCTTCTGAATGAATGAAATGTAACCATTGATATTTGAAGAATATAACTCAGAAACAACTCAGGAGCTCAGTTCAACTGTCTCCATGAGAACCAAAAATATAAGCTTGTTTTACTCCAATGTTTGTAAACAAAGCAAAATGTTGACAAACACTATATAAGGTAGCCTCAAAACATGGTTAAAACTACAATTTTTTGATATCATGGATGGTCAGTCCTTGCATCCATAGTTCTCTCTAGGAATTTGTCCAGCCCTATCCCTCAGATTTTTAAAGAAACAGGGGTGGGGATTTGGCTTTGTAATTGTTTCAACTGCTGATTGACACTTTAAAGCAGTTTTTCTCAATTCAGATGAGAAATGTCCAGGTCATACATTTACACAGCTAACAATACCCCTGATCAAATCATCATCTTCAACTTTAATACAGACCCTATTGTACTGTGCCTTGTATCCTCCCACAAACAGACAGTCTTAAAAAACTGAACAAAGTGGAGACTAGACTACTACTATCTAGACTACTGTGACCTATTCTGGGACAGGCTGAGCACTGCGGGAGCCCAGCTGTTAGAGACCTATGTCGGAGCTCTGAGTCTGGACTCTGGGTCTAGGTCTGGGTCTGGGTCTGGGTCGGAGCTCTGGGTCTGGGTCTGGGTCCGAGCTCTGGGTCTGGGCTCTGGGTCTAGGTCAGAGCTCTGGGTCTGGGCTCTGGGTCTAGGTCTGAGCTCTGGGTCTAGGTCTGGGTCTAGGACTGAGCTCTGGGTCTGAGCTCTGGGTCTAGGTCTGGGTCTGAGCTCTGGGTCTGAGCTCTGGGTGTGGCTGGGTGCATTCCATCCTAACTAGACTACTGGCTCTGAGGGATCATCAAAACACTAACACTACTTTATTCCCTCACTGCGAATGGCCACATGCTGGGTTGTTGGATGGCAGAATAGCTTATCACAGTGGATATAAGTTAGCTATCACTTGTTGGAATATATCATTGTTGTGCTACATGATAATTGAGAAGGTTCTGGTTAGGTTGGTGTTAAGTAGTCTATCAGTTTACTGACAAAGCTGAAAGCTTCATTGCTTTGACCTACTTGAGGAATGCAGAATATCATTATTTCACTCCTTCTCCATATGTATCTCACATGCTTTAAAGTATTTGCAGGACACATTCCCCAAACTTGGCTCGTACAATAGACTCCCATTTCAAAATGGGTTAAACAGTCGCCTCATCCCTTGAGCTCAGATTGTCTTCTCTGAGAACGGGAGCTTGTGCTCCAGCCTACAACAGCGGAGGAGTATCCAACCACACGTTGTGGTGACTGACACACAGACTCAACATCTCTCTTTCCACAGTCACTACTATGGCACAACACTGGGGCTCACATCAACACAGAGTCGTGTTCCTTCACAACACCCAGGTCTGGGGAACTCACACTCCCTGATGGCCTTGCCTCTCTTGATCTATGATGTACTGCATGGGTTTACTGTATTTCTCATTAAGGAGAACAGTAATTGAGGCTGAAGTGGAATTTAAGAGGTGATAAAGGGAGAGAAACAAAAATTAAACGTAAATACAAAAATCACAAGAAATCCACATTATTCATGAGATATTAGTGACAAAAAGGATCTGGGTAAGTAATTCAGTCCAGAAGTGAGAGAAAGGTTCCGTTTGGCTCAGTTGTTAGAGCATGGTGCTTGCAATAGCAGGGTTCTGGGTTCAATTCCCATGGGGCACAAGTAGGAAAATGTATGCATTCACTACATTAAATTGTTCTGGATAAGAGCATCTGCTAAAATGTAAAGACACTAGAGATTAATGAAGAGAGAAAATACTACTCATTCAGTCCCTTTAATATGGAGTCTCTGGAGTGTTCAAACACCACCAGATGCTTCTTTGAGGAAACCAAATTAATATACCAGATTCCCACTTTTACAAGTGTTGGCACAGTTATATGTACTTTATCCTTTCCTAAAATAACATGGCATTGGTGTCATTTTAACCTAAAAGCTTTAGGTTAAGATCTATGCCATAAGGTTTATTTCAAAATGATAAGCTTTATAGTGTAAAGTTACATGGAATGGAAACCCTCTGTACTTAAGTACAGTAGCCGCCTGACAGTTAAATGTTTGCCTGAACAATAAGTATTCAATTCACAGGGGGCTTCTGAGAACGGCTCATAATAATGGCATCAAATACCTGGAAACCATGTGTTTCATGCATTTGATACCATTCCACTATTCTGCCCCAGTCATTTCCACGAGCCCGTTCTCCCCAATTAAGATGCCACCAGCCCCCTGTAGAACGCATTCCTTTTTCTGTTTAATAAGCCAACGACAGACCGGTTTCCTCTTAGTGGTACCTGGTAACTCACTGGACCTGTCAGACCGGTTTCCTCTTAGTGGTACCTGGTAACTCACTGGACCTGTCAGACCGGTTTCCTCTTAGTGGTACCTGGTAACTCACTGGACCTGTCAGACCGGTTTCCTCTTAGTGGTACCTGGTAACTCACTGGACCTGTCAGACCGGTTTCCTCTTAGTGGTACCTGGTAACTCACTGGACCTGTCAGACCGGTTTCCTCTTAGTGGTACCTGGTAACTCACTGGACCTGTCAGACCGGTTTCCTCTTAGTGGTACCTGGTAACTCACTGGACCTGTCAGACCGGTTTCCTCTTAGTGGTACCTGGTAACTCACTGGACCTGTCAGACCGGTTTCCTCTTAGTGGTACCTGGTAACTCACTGGACCTGTCAGACCGGTTTCCTCTTAGTGGTACCTGGTAACTCACTGGACCTGTAACTCAGACCGGTTTCCTCTTAGTGGTACCTGGTAACTCACTGGACCTGTCAGACCGGTTTCCTCTTAGTGGTACCTGGTAACTCACTGGACCTGTCAGACCGGTTTCCTCTTAGTGGTACCTGGTAACTCACTGGACCTGTCAGACCGGTTTCCTCTTAGTGGTACCTGGTAACTCACTGGACCTGTCAGACCGGTTTCCTCTTAGTGGTACCTGGTAACTCACTGGACCTGACAGACCGGTTTCCTCTTAGTGGTACCTGGTAACTCACTGGACCTGTCAGACCGGTTTCCTCTTAGTGGTACCTGGTAACTCACTGGACCTGTCAGACCGGTTTCCTCTTAGTGGTACCTGGTAACTCACTGGACCTGTCAGACCGGTTTCCTCTTAGTGGTACCTGGTAACTCACTGGACCTGTCAGACCGGTTTCCTCTTAGTGGTACCTGGTAACTCACTGGACCTGTCAGACCGGTTTCCTCTTAGTGGTACCTGGTAACTCACTGGACCTGTCAGACCGGTTTCCTCTTAGTGGTACCTGGTAACTCACTGGACCTGTCAGACCGGTTTCCTCTTAGTGGTACCTGGTAACTCACTGGACCTGTCAGACCGGTTTCCTCTTAGTGGTACCTGGTAACTCACTGGACCTGTCAGACCGGTTTCCTCTTAGTGGTACCTGGTAACTCACTGGACCTGTCAGACCGGTTTCCTCTTACTCTGGTAACTCACTGGACCTGTCAGACCGGTTTCCTCTTAGACCTGGTAACTCACTGGACCTGTCAGACCGGTTCCTCTTTGTGGTACCTGGTAACTCACTGGACCTGTCAGACCGGTTTCCTCTTAGTGGTACCTGGTAACTCACTGGACCTGTCAGACCTTAGTGGTTTCACTCTTAGTGGTACCTGGTAACTCACTGGACCTGTCAGACCGGTTTCCTCTGGTAGTGGTACCTGGTAACTCACTGGACCTGTCAGACCGGTTCCTCTTAGTGGTACCTGGTAACTCACTGGACCTGTCAGACCGGTTTCCTCTTAGTGGTACCTGGTAACTCACTGGACCTGTCAGACCGGTTTCCTCTTAGTGGTACCTGGTAACTCACTGGACCTGTCAGACCGGTTTCCTCTTTGTGGTACCTGGTAACTCACTGGACCTGTCAGACCTGGGACCTTTCCTCTTGTGGTTGTGGTCTTAGTGGTACCTGGTAACCTGGTAACTCACTGGACCTGTCAGACCGGTTTCCTCTTAGTGGTACCTGGTAACTCACTGGACCTGTCAGACCGGTTTCCTCTTAGTGGTACCTGGTAACTCACTGGACCTGTCAGACCGGTTTCCTCTTAGTGGTACCTGGTAACTCACTGGACCTGTCAGACCGGTTTCTCTTTGTGGTACCTGGTAACTCACTGGACCTGTCAGACCGGTTTCCTCTTAGTGGTACCTGGTAACTCACTGGACCTGTCAGACCGGTTTCCTCTTAGTGGTACCTGGTAACTCACTGGACCTGTCAGATCGGTTTCTCTTTGTGGTACCTGGTAACTCACTGGACCTGTCAGACCGGTTTCCTCTTAGTGGTACCTGGTAACTCACTGGACCTGTCAGACCAGTTTCCTCTTTGTGGTACCTGGTAACTCACTGGACCTGACAGACCGGTTCCTCTTTGTGGTACCTGGTAACTCACTGGACCTGACAGACCGGTTTCCTCTTAGTGGTACCTGGTAACTCACTGGACCTGTCAGACCGGTTCCTCTTTGTGGTACCTGGTAACTCACTGGACCTGTCAGACCTTAGTGGTACCTGGTAACTCACTGGGTCAGACCGGTCTTAGTGGTCTCTTTGTGGTACCTGGTAACTCACTGGACCTGGTCAGACCGGTTCCTCTTTGTGGTACCTGGTAACTCACTGGACCTGTCAGACCGGTTTCCTCTTTGTCTCAGATGGTATGATTCATTTTCACACCAGTCTTAACTTACTCTACCTCAGCAATTCCTGCTCCTCCTTAATCTGAACACACACTTCCTCTCTCACACACACACGCACACACACACACACACACACACACACACACACACACACACACACACACACACACACACACACACACACACACACACACACACACACACACACACACACACAGACCAGTCACAGTAATTCACTTACAGCCCATTGCTATTCTGCTGTTTATCAGAGTGGAAGAAAAATCCAAACAACGTTGGGCTCTGAGTCTCATGAATATTCATTTAAAAGAGATTGATGAAGTCTTTTTATAGTCCTTCTAAGGCAATACTGAGGATGTGTTATCCTAATCACTCTGCAATCCCTAATCAAATCACATTATCTGCCTCGCGCACAATGTGCAGGGGAGACAACAATGTTGAGTCAGCAACAATTTAGAAGCTGAGAGACGCAAGTGAAAGTCATGGAGAAAGTTATGCAAAAACTCAATCATGAACACAATTCACAGTTTCATCACACATTGTTGTCATTTGTCCTTACATATGTAGGATCTTAATTTGGACCAGTTTGCTACATCAGAAAAATAATCCTGTAGCAAAAGGAAATGTCAATTATTATGTGGATTATAATGAATGGACATTTTTGTAGGGATTGATACATTCTTTCTTAAGGGAACATTTCAAAATGGAAATTACAAACTTCAGAAGCCATTTAAAACCTCAAATACACTACAAGTTTAACATTTTCAGGAAAGATCTCTTCCAACCGGGTGATCAAATTAGGATACTACATCTGTAGACCTCTATAGCAGGGTTCCCCAACTGGTGGTGCCAGTTATATACAGTGCCTTGCGAAAGTATTCGGCCCCCTTGAACTTTGCGACCTTTTGCCACATTTCAGGCTTCAAACATAAAGATATAAAACTGTTTTTTTTTGTGAAGAATCAACAACAAGTGGTACACAATCATGAAGTGGAACGACATTTATTGGATATTTCAAACTTTTTTAACAAATCAAAAACTGAAAAATTGGACGTGCAAAATTATTCAGCCCCCTTAAGTTAATACTTTGTAGCGCCACCTTTTGCTGCGATTACAGCTGTAAGTCGCTTGGGGTATGTCTCTATCAGTTTTGCACATAGGGTCATTGTCCATTTGGAAGGCCCATTTGCGACCAAGCTTTAACTTCCTGACTGATGTCTTGAGATGTTGCTTCAATATATCCACATAATTGGACTGGTGTGAAGTAGACCAGTCCCTCCTGCAGCAAAGCAACCCCACAACATGATGCTGCCACCCCGTGCTTCACGGTTGGGATGGTGTTCTTCGGCTTGCAAGCCTCCCCTTTTTCCTCCGAACATTACGATGGTCATTATGGCCAAACAGTTCTATTTTTGTTTCATCAGACCAGAGGACATTTCTCCAAAAAGTACGATCTTTGTCCCCATGTGCAGTTGCAAACCATAGTCTGGCTTTTTTATGGCAGTTTTGTAGCAGTGGCTTCTTCCTTGCTGAGCGGCATTTCAGGTCAGGTTGATATAGGACTGGTTTTACTGTGGATACAGATACTTTTGTACCTGTTTCCTCCAGCCTCTTCACACGGTCCTTTGCTGTTGTTCTGGGATTGATTTGCACTTCTCACACCAAAGTACGTTCATCTCTAGGAGACGGAACACGTCTCCTTCCTGACCGTCATGAAGGCTGCGTGGTTCCATGGTGTTTATACTTGCACACTATTGTTTGTACAGATGAACGTGGTACCTTCAGGTGTTGAACCAGACTTCTTATAATCTACAATTTTTTTTTTAGCTCTTGGCTGATTTCTTTTGATTTTCCCATGATGTCAAGCAAAGAACACTAAGTTTGAAGGTAGGCCTTGAAATACATCCACAGGTACCTCCAATTGACTCAAATGATGTCAATTAGCCTATCAGAAGCTTCTAAAGCCATGACATCATTTTCTGGAATTTTGTTTAAAGGCTGTTTAAAGGCACAGTCAACTTAGTGTATGTAAACTTCTGACCCACTAGAATTGTGATACAGTGAATTAAGTGAAATAATCTGTCTGTAAACAATTTTGGGAAAAATTACTTGTGTCATGCACAAAGTAGATGTCCTAACCGACTTGCCAAATCTATCATTTTTGGAATGGTTGAAAAATGAGTTTTAATGACTCCAACCTAAGTGTATGTAAACTTCCAACTTCAACTGTATATATATAGACATAAATACACATACATACACATACATACATACATACATACATACATACATACATACATACATACATACATACATACATACATGCATACATACATACATACATACATACATACATATATTCACATGTATATATATTGTTGAACATTAAAGATTGTAGAAACACCAAAGCATTTCCACTCCTAATAGAGTTATATGTTATATGATCGTATTCAAATGTAAGCAAGATTTGAAATTATTATGTTTTAGTCAAATATTATTATAATTTTGGAAATATGTTCCAAAGTATTCCCATACATAACAGAGAGATACTATGCGATCGTATACAAATGTAAACAAGGTTTGCAATTATGTTTCAGCCCCCTGACCATCCGCTCAAGAAAAAGGTAGGCCCACGGCTGAATTTAGTCGATGATCCCTGCTGTACAGTGTGCATCTTACCTGGCTCCCCATGGCTGCCAATCCTGCCATGTTTGAGACTGTCTCTCCCAGCTGAATAATGTCAGAAAAGTAGAACCAGACAGAATGTCTCCGTGAGACAGCAGTCAGCCAGTAGAGGATTCCTCTGGTGAAAACAGACAGAAGACAGGATGTTGGAAGTTATTCTGTCTCACTGCTGTACCCACCTCTTCATCAGGGTGGGTACACACACACATAGTTTATTGACTCACACTCTGCTTCTCATCTGCCTTACAAGTTTACACAGGAGCACAGAGAGCTGGGCCCTCTGCCCCCAGGGTAGCTGAATTACGGTAACGCCTTTACCTTTACAGTTCTTTCCACAAACACAGTGTACAACTATTTCCCTATAAATTCACCTTCGTAATACTCTGAAAATACTCTCAAATATCCATCCCCCGACCCACCCATATGGTGGGAGAACGTCTCGGTTCGACACCTAATAGGCTGTAACTTTGGAACTTGTAAAAGCCAAATGAAAAATCGAAATAGGAGGAAAGTCACTGTGTTTGCTAGGACCAACTGTGTTAGCTGTCAGTGTTTTTGCTAGGACCAGCTGTGTTAGCTGTCAGTGTGTTTACTAGGACCAGCTGTGTTAGTTGTCAGTGTGTTTACTAGGACCAGCTGTGTTAGCTGTCAGTGTGTTTACTAGGACTAGCTGTGTTAGTTGTCAGTGTGTTTACTAGGACCAGCAGTGTTAGCTGTCAGTGTGTTTACTAGGACTAGCTGTGTTAGTATCTGTCAGTGTGTTTACTAGGACCAGCTGTGTTAGCTGTCAGTGTGTTTACTAGGACCAGCTGTGTTAGTTGTCAGTGTGTTTACTAGGACCAGCTGTGTTAGCTGTCAGTGTGTTTACTAGGACTAGCTGTGTTAGTTGTCAGTGTGTTTACTAGGACCAGCAGTGTTAGCTGTCAGTGTGTTTACTAGGACTAGCTGTGTTAGTATCTGTCAGTGTGTTTATTAGGACCAGCTGTGTTAGCTGTCAGTGTTTTTACTATGACTAGCTGTGTTAGCTGTCAGTGTGTTTTGTAGGACCAGTTGTGTTAGCTGTCAGTGTTTTTACTATGACTAGCTGTGTTAGCTGTCAGTGTGTTTTGTAGGACCAGCTGTGTTAGCTGTCAGTGTGTTTACTATGACTAGCTGTGTTAGTATCTGTCAGTGTGTTTATTAGGACCAGCTGTGTTAGCTGTCAGTGTGTTTACTAGGACTAGCTGTGTTAGCTGTCAGTGTGTTTACTAGGACTAGCTGTGTTAGCTGTCAGTGTGTTTACTAGGACCAGCTGTGTTAGCTGTCAGTGTGTTTCCTAGGACTAACTGTGTTAGCTGTCAGTGTATTTACTAGGACCAGCTGTGTTAGTAGCTGTCAGTGTATTTACTAGGACCAGCTGTGTTAGCTGTCAGTGTGTTTCCCAGGACTAGCAAATGTTAGCTGTGAGTGTGTTTCCCAGGACTAACTGTGTTAGCTGTCAGTGTATTTACTAGGACCAGCTGTGTTAGCTGTCAGTGTGTTTCCCAGGACTATCAAATGTTAGCTGTCAGTGTGTTTCCCAGGACTAACTGTGTTAGCTGTGAGTGGAAAATCAGTTCCTGATTATGAGGATAAGTGTTCTTTCATCCTAACAGTTTATTCCTCAGAGACTCTGGAAAATAAAGACATCTGGAACAGAATGGATCATCTTCCTATTCGTCATCCTACGCCGACAGGCAACAAACCCATTGTTATTAGAAAAAAGCCAAATTGGATTTCTCAGCTAATTACTTTAAACCCTGCAGGATTCATTGCGATGTTTGAAAAGGAATGATTTCATCATCACAAGGGGGAGATCATATGGGTGTGGAGCGAACAGGAATCTCCCAACCTCCCTAAAGACAAGTCATCTGTATGCTAACTGGACTTTGAAAAACCTTGAAGAAATTACCTCAGTTTCACTGACTCCAATAAATTACAATGGCTGCTTATTATCAAGTCCTATCTTCTGCTTAATTGCTGCTTGCTTTCACTTGATGTTTCTTTGAGGCATAAAACACATGATTATATGGTTGGAAACTAGATTTATCACTGTCTACTACTTTAGTCTGATCACCAATGTTTGCCGCAATCTATCTAGTCAGCAGTATAATTGAATTAAAGGTATGCCTTGAAATGTTAGCTAACATAGCCTTCACAACGTTGTCTCCAGTGAATACTGGTAATTACCTTTGGGGAATATAGATCAAGAACCAGTGGGGTGTTTCTGATGATTTACATTCTGGGATCTTTTTTAGTTTTATTCCCCCCTGTGTTGAAATTCTTTATCTTGAAATCCCCCCAAACTATCCTAAGAGGGACAAGAAAATGACATACACTCAACATTTGTGATGATTGGCCAGCCTGTCATTGCAAATAAGACTTTGTTCTCATCTGGGTGAATAAAGTTGATAATGCTTCTTCTATTGCAGTCTCACCTGAAACAACACAGATCCATGGTCTGTAATATCAGTTGCAGAAATCAACATGCACACACTTGACAATATTTCCCAACACTACATTCATATTTTGTTGATGACTCCAGTAGCATTACAAAGCAAGAATAGTATGGAGAAGAAACAAGAGCTGTGGAGCGATATTTCAGATTCTATCTATTTTACAGTCACTTCTGAGAAGGCACATAATAATTAAAAAAACATCTGTTTACAAGATCAGGTTTTTTCAAATAATTTGTTAACAAGCAGATGACTGCTCTGGACTGTCTGCATGACAACATCTGGATACATAATATCTATAGCTATGAGGAGAGGAGAGCTGCTCCTTGTTGCAGTTCAGTTGAACAATTCTCTGATTGTTTGAAAGTTGGATGGCAACACAGTTTCTGTATTAGGAACGCCCTTTTGGTGAATATGATGAAGTAGAGTGATAACACATTTTTATAAAACAACAATTGTTTAGAATCGAGTGCCAGAACAGGAACATATTGAGGTTGGCCCAAAATGTATTTCAAGTTCCAACATGTCCATAGCATCTGTATCCCAATTGTGCTAAAGTATCCTGTCATGCAGATGATCTAAGCCAATAAATAGAAACATGATCTCTCTCCTTGGGGATA
The DNA here is from genome assembly GCF_018296145.1 of Oncorhynchus tshawytscha. Classification (NCBI taxonomy): domain Eukaryota; kingdom Metazoa; phylum Chordata; class Actinopteri; order Salmoniformes; family Salmonidae; genus Oncorhynchus; species Oncorhynchus tshawytscha. The sequence goes on along the minus strand of NC_056431.1, from coordinate 72,818,034 downwards.
CCAATATTTGAAATGTTTTTCAAGGCACACACACACACATTTATTTTAATTTCTTACGACACTACAAGTATATAGTGAGAATTAAATAACACTAGTTAGCTCAACTACAAAAAGTAGACTCTTTATACTTCCTTTTTTGATCATTAACATGTCATTTAAATAACACACATTCCCTTGGTTTCACATGGAGTGGAAGCTGAACAGAGTTCTAGAAGACTGAATACCGAGCTGCCAATTGAGAATAAAACAAAGCAGATCCTTCCAGTGGTCTGTCAGTCATAGTGGGAGCAAGAATGTTTCCCATTAAACGACTCGCATTAAGAAGGAAGGCTGTAATTATATTTTCCGACTGAAACATTGCATACAGGATCAGGGACTACACTGAGCTAAAAGTAGTAATGTAGAAGATTAAACAGTCCTAGACCAATGCTAATGTAGCAAGTTGTATTTATTTGTATGGGGACACATATAACTCATCAGGGTTTGTGTCAGTTGAAAGCTATTTTCTTATCTAAATATGAATCCAGCAGTTGTCCCCTGCTATTTAAATATATTCTCTTATCTCAGTAAACCAGTTTCCTATTATAGATCAAATGTTTTCTTACGCGTTTCAAATAAAAAGGTCTTGCTCAGAATCAGAAGTTTGACAACAAAGTGCACACAATAACTTTAGCCAATCTTTTTTTTAACCTTTAAAAGCCTTGGTAATAATCTGAAGTTAAGAAGAGGAAAAAAATCCCTTTAAGAAGATGATGATTTAGTCTGGGTTTAGAGGCTTAATGCAATCAGTGTTAATCCTTTAATCTGAAAGGAAATGATCTCCAACATAAAGTTCATAACCCTAACCAATAATGTGTAGGCCATCATTGTAAATAAGAATTTGTTCTTAACTGACTTGCCTAGTTAAATAAAGGTTACATTATTTTTTATATACTTTTTGAAATAATGGGTGTTTCATTGGTAATTAGTGTTTTAGTAATTAATAATAATAGTAATATTGCAGCCGTAAAGCTTGAACATAATTTCAGGGTTGTTCAAAGTCTCCATTGGAAGTTGTCACTCATATTCAATAATATGCATTGAAACAGCTCAGCAGTTGATCGTATCTTTAATAAAACATTTGACAGGTCTACAGAGTTTGCGTGTGGAGTGCAGACATAACCTCACGCTCTTCAAGGAGTTCTAAAGGATGTTCTGTTGTTCCTGGTGTTCTGTGGAACCATGTCCACCCACTGTCTCAGCTAGAACCTCCCTCTGTCCTCCCTACAGCTGCTGCTACCAGTAGACCCAGACAGGATGGACCCCCTGTAGACAAATCAGACCCCCCTGCCGTCCCCTCCTCCCCAACCCAACTCTGCTCTCTTCCTTCCCCGTCCACATGATGTGGTGGTTTTAGAGAAAGTGTTGATGATGGAGGAGGTGGGGGTGGTGGTGGAGGTGTATGTGGTGGAGGAGGAGGTGGTGGTTGCGGTGGACGAAGTGGTGGTGGTAGAGGAATTGGTGGTGGAGGAGGAGGTGGTGGAGGAAGTAGTGGTGTTAGAGGAAGTGGTGGTGGATGTGGATGAGGTGGTGGTGGAGGAAGTGGTGTTGGAAGTTTTGGTGGGGGTGGAGTAGGAAGTGGTGGAGGAGGAGGTGAAGGAAGTGGTGGTGGTGGAGGTGGTGGGGAAGGTGGTGGTTGAGAAGGTGGTGGAGGCAATGGTGGTGGAGAAGGTGGTGGAGAAAGTGGTGACGAAGGAGATGGTGGTGGAGTAAGTGGTGGTGGAGGAAGTGGTGGTGTTAAAGGAATTTGTGGTGGAGGTGGTGGAGGTGGAGGTGGTGGATGTGGTGGTGGAAATGGTTTAGGGGGAAGTGGTGGTGGAGGAAGTGGTGAGGAAGGTAGTGGTTGAGAAGGTGGTGGAGGAGGTGGTGGTGGAGAAAGTGGTGACGGAGGAGATGGTGGTGGAGGAAGTGGTGGTGGAGGTGGAGGAGGTGGTGGTGGAGGAGGTGGTGAAGGAAGTGGTGGTGGTGGTGGAGGAAGTGGTTGTGGAGGAAGTGGTGGTGATGGTAGAGAAAGTGGTGGAGGAGGTGGTGGATGGGGTGGTTGAGGTGGCAGAGGAAGTGGTGGAAAAAGAGAAAGTGGTGGTTTTAGAGAAAGTGTTGATGATGGAGGAGGTGGGGGTGGTGGTGGAGGTGTATGTGGTGGAGGAAGAGGTGGTGGTTGCGGTGGACGAAGTGGTGGTGGTAGAGGAATTGGTGGTGGAGGAGGAGGTGGTGGAGGAAGTAGTGGTGTTAGAGGAAGTGGTGGTGGAGGAGGAGGTGGTGGAGTATGTGGTGGTGGAGGAAGTGGTGGAGGTAGAGGAAGTGGTGGTGGAGGTGGATGAGGTGGTGGAGGTGGTGGAGGAAGTGGTGTTGGAAGTGGTGGTGGGGGTGGAGTAGGAAGTGGTGGAGGAGGAGGTGGTGGGGAAGGTGGTGGTTGAGAAGGTGGTGGAGGCAATGGTGGTGGAGAAGGTGGTGGAGAAAGTGGTGTCGAAGGAGATGGTGGTGGAGTAAGTGGTGGTGGAGGAAGTGGTGGTTTTAAAGGAATTGGTGGTGGAGGTGGTGGAGGTGGAGGAGGTGGTGGAGGTGGAGGAGGTAGTGGTGGAAGAGGTGGTGGAGGGAGAAGTGGTGGTGGAGAACGTGGTGGAGGTGGAGGTGGTGGAGAACGTGGTGGAGGTGGAGGAGGTGGAGGAGGTAGTGGTGGAAGAGGTGGTGGAGGGAGAAGTGGAGATGGTGGAGAAATTGGTGGAGGTGGAGGAGTTGGTGGAGGAGGTGGTGGTGGTGGTGGAGGTGGAGGAGATGGTGGAGGGATTAGAGGTGGTGAAGGTGGAGGATGATGTGGTGGTGGAGGTGGAGGTGGAGGAGGTGGAGGAGGGGTGGAGGGAGAAGTGGTGGTGGAGGTGGTGGAGGTGGAGATGGTGGAGAAAGTGGTGGAGGTGTTAGAGGAGGTGTTGGAGGAGGTGTTGGAGTTGGAGGAGGAGGTAGTGCTGGAAGAGGTGGTGGAGGGAGAAGTGGTGGTGGTGGAGGAGGTGGTGGTGGTGTTGGAGGTGGTGGAGGGAGTGATGGTGGAGGTGGAGGAAGTGGTGGTAGAGGAAGTGGTGGGTGAGCAGGAGGTGGTGGTCGAAGAAGTGGTGGTGGTGTAGGTAGTGGAGGTGGAAGTGGAGGTAAAAGTGGAGTAGGAGGTGGTGGAGGAAGTGGTGGTGTTAGAGGGAGTGGTGGTGTTAGAGGAAGTGGTGGTGGAGGTGGAGGAGGAGGTGGTGGAGGAGGGGATGGTGGAGGAAGTAGTGGAGTTGGAGGAGGTGGTGGTGGTGGAGGAAGTGGTGGAGGTGGAGGAAGTGGTGGAGGATGTGGTGGAGGAGGGGATGGTGGAGGAAGTAGTGGTGTTGGAGGAGGTGGTGGAGTTGGAGGAGGTGGTGGTGGTGGAGGAAGTGGTGGAGGTGGAGGAAGTGGTGGTGGAGGTGGAGGAGGTGGTGGTGGTGGAGGAAGTGTGGAGGTGGAGGAAGTGGTGGAGGTGGTGGTGGGAGAGGTTGGTGTTGGTGGATGTGGTGTTGGAAATGGTGTAGGGGGAAGTGTTGGTGGAGGAAGTGGTGGAGGAAGTGGTGGTGGAGGTGGAGGAGGTGGTGGAGGATGTGGTGGTGGAGGAGGGGATGGTGGAGGAAGTAGTTGTGTTAGAGGAAGTGGTGGTGGAGGTGGATGAGGTGGTGGTGGAGGAAGTGGTGTTGGAAGGGGTGGTGGGGGTGGAGTAGGAAGTGGTGGAGGAGGAGGTGAAGGAAGTGGTGGTGGTGGAGGTGGTGGGGAAGGTGGTGGTTGAGAAGGTGGTGGAGGCAATGGTGGTGGAGAAAGTGGTGTCGAAGGAGATGGTGGTGGAGTAAGTGGTGGTGGAGGAAGTGGTGGTGTTAAAGGAATTGGTGGTGGAGGTGGTGGAGGTGGAGGTGGTGGATGTGGTGGTGGAAATGGTTTAGGGGGAAGTGGTGGTGGAGGAAGTGGTGAGGAAGGTAGTGGTTGAGAAGGTGGTGGAGGAGGTGGTGGTGGAGAAAGTGGTGACGGAGGAGATGGTGGTGGAGGAAGTGGTGGTGGAGGAGGAGGAGGTGGTGGAGGAGGTGGTGAAGGAAGTGGTGGTGGTGGAGGAAGTGGTTGTGGAGGAAGTGGTGGTGATGGTAGAGAAAGTGGTGGTGGAGGCGGTGGATGAGGTGGTTGAGGTGGCAGAGGAAGTGGTGGAAAAAGAGAAAGTGGTGGTTTTAGAGAAAGTGTTGATGATGGAGGAGGTGGGGGTGGTGGTGGAGGTGTATGTGGTGGAGGAGGAGGTGGTGGTTGTGGTGGATGAAGTGGTGGTGGTAGAGGAATTGGTGGTGGAGGAGGAGGTGGTGGAGGAAGTAGTGGTGTTAGAGGAAGTGGTGGTGGAGGTGGAGGAGGTGGTGGAGTATGTGGTGGTGGAGGAGGGGATGGTGGAGGAAGTAGTTGTGTTAGAGGAAGTGGTGGAGGTGGAGGAAGTGGTGGTGGAGGTGGATGAGGTGGTGGGGGTGGTGGTGGAGGAAGTGGTGGTGGAGGTGGAGGAGGAGGAGGTGGTGGAGGAAGTGGTGAAGGAAGTGGTGGTGGTGTAGGAAGTGGTGGTGGAGGAAGTGGTGTTGGAGGTGGTGGAGGTGGAGGAGGTGGTGGAGGAGGAGGTGAAGGAAGTGGTGGTGGAGGTGGTGGAGGAAGTGGTTGTGGAGGAAGGGGTGGTGATAGTTGAGAAAGTGGTGGTGGAGGTGGTGGATGAGGTCGTTGAGGTGGCAGAGGAAGTGGTGGAAAAAGAGAAAGTGGTGGTTTTAGAGAAAGTGTTGATGATGGAGGAGGTGGGGGTGGTGGTGGAGGTGTATGTGGTGGAGGAGGAGGTGGTGGTTGTGGTGGACGAAGTGGTGGTGGTAGAGGAATTGGTGGTGGAGGAGGATGTGGTGGAGGAAGTGGTGGTGGAGGTGGAGGAGGTGGTGGAGTATGTGGTGGTGGAGGAGGGGATGGTGGAGGAAGTAGTTGTGTTAGAGGAAGTGGTGGATGTGGAGGAAGTGGTGGAGGTAGAGGAAGTGGTGGTTGAGGTGGATGAGGTGGATGAGGTGGTGGAGGAGGTGGAGGAGGAAGTGGTGGAGGTGGAGGAAGTAGTGGTGGAGGAGATGGTGGTGGGGGAAGTGGTGGTGGTGAAGGAGGTGGAGGTGGTGGTGGTGGTGGAGGTGAAGGAGGTGGAGGAGGAAATTGTGGTGGAGGAGGTGGAGGAGGTAAAAATTGTGGTGGAGGAAGTGGTGGTGGAGGAAGAGGAGGTGTTGGAGGGAATGGTGGTGGAAGTGGTAGAGGATGTGGTGGGGGAAGTGGTGGAGAATGTGGTGGTATAGGAGGTGGTGGAGGAGGTGATGGAGGAAAGAGTGGAGTTGGTGGTGGTGGTGGTGGTGGAGGTTGAAGTGGTGGTGGTGGGGGTTGTGGAGGAAGTCATGGTTGTGGTATAAGTAGTGGAGGAGGTGGTGGAGGTGGTGGAAGAAGTGTTGGTGGAAGTGGTGGAAGGAGTTATTGTGGAGGAAGTTGTGGAGGTGGTGGTGGTGTTAGAAGTGGTAGTAGTAGTGATTGTGGAGGAAGTGGTGGTGATGGGGGTGGAGGAGGTGGTGATGTTGGAGGTGATGGTGGTAGTGGTGAATCCAGACATCCTGTTCTGTCTCTCTGGCTTGGTAGGAGAGTGTGTGACATGCTCTATTGTGGTCAGAATGGAACAGCACAACAGCCTTAACACAGCTGGCGAGGCAGATGTGGCCCACAAAGTTTAACCACATTTCTTAGTGTTGAGAAAATCCCCTGGCTTTGCATAACAAGGAGTAGACTGCATTATTATGACAACCGAAAGCTAGATGTCCTATTTGTTCCAACGAATAGTAGAGTGGTGACTGGACATGACGTTTAGCAGCACTTTGTTTTTCGAGTGACTTGCTGAGTTTGATCACTACACCGTCTATGTTGAGAGACTGAGCTAAGACACATTCTGTAAATATTTATTTTTTAACATCAAAATGGATATAACCATTTTTATGGATATTCAGCAAGATAACATACAGTGACTTCAGAAAGTATTCACACCCCTTGACTTATTCCATATTTTGTGTTACAGCCTGAATTCAAAATGGATAAAGTATTTAAAATGATCAATACCCCAAAATGACAAAGTGAAAATATGTTTTTTTTTTTTTAAATGTTAGCACATTTATTGAAAATAAAACACTGAAATATCTCATTTACATACTGTAAGTATTCACACCCCTGAGTCAACACTTTGTAGAAGCACCTTTGGCAGTGATTACAGCTTTGAGTCGTCTTGGTTATGTCTGTATCAGCTATGCACATCTGGATTTGGGGATCTATTTTCATTCTTGCTGTCAGATTTTCTCGAGCTATGTTAAGTTAGATGGGGAGTGGCAGTGAATAGGATACAAGTCTGGGCTTTGGCTGGCCCACTCAAGGATTTTTCACATTCTTGTTCTGAAGTCATTCCAGCATTGCTTTGGCTGCATGCTTGGGGTCAATGAGCTTAGACTGGGGCCCCCACTTATTCACTCTGAAGAAGGTTCCTGTATTTGGCTCCATCCATTGTTCCCTATATCCTTAACAGTCTCCTAGTCCCTGCCGCTGAATAGCATCCCCATAGCATGATGCTGCCACCACCATGCTTCACGGCAGGGAGTATACCACGTCTGTCACCGGCTTCATTAATTGTATTTGTATTTTTTTTTTAAATTTCACCTTTATTTAACCAGGTAGGCTAGTTGAGAACAAGCTCTCATTTACAACTGCGACCTGGCCAAGATAAAGCACAGCAGTGCGACACAAACAGCATCACAGAGTTACACATGGAATAAACAAACATAGTCAATAATACAATAGATAAAAAGTTTATATACAGTGTGTGCAAATGAGGTAGGATAAGGGAGGTAAGGCAATGAATAGGCCATAGTGGAAAAATAATTACAATATAGCAATTAAACACTGGAGTGATAGATGTGCAGAAGATGAATGTGCAAGGAGAGATACTGAGGTGCAAAGGAGCAAAATATATAAATAACAGTATGGGGATGAGGTAGTTGAGGCTATTTACAAATGTGTACCGGTGCAGTGATCTGTGAGCTGCTCTGACAGCTGGTGCTTAAAGTTAGTGAGGGAGATATGTCTCCAGCTTCAGTGATTTTTGCAGTTCATTCCAGTCATTGGCAGCTGAGAACTGGAAGGACGGGCAGCCAAAGGAGGAATTGGCCTTGGGGAGACCAGTGAAATATACTTACTGGAGTGCATGCTACGGGTGGGTGCTGCTATGGCGACCAGTGAGCTGAAATAAGGCGGGGCTTTACCTAGCAAAGACTTATAGATGATCTTGCAACGAATCTGAAGCGAGGACCAGCCAACGAGAGCATACAGGTCGCAGTGGTGGGTAGTATATGGGGCTTTGGTGACAAAACGGATGGCACTGTGATAGACTGCATCCAATTTGCTGAGTAGAGTGTTGAGGCTATTTTGTAAACTACATCACCGAAGTCAAGGACCGGTAGGATAGTCAGTTTCACCAGGGTATGTTTGGCAGCATGAGTGAAGGATGCTTCGTTGCGAAATAGGAAGCCAATTATAGATTTAATTTTGGATTGGAGATGCTTAATTAATGTGAGTCTGGAAGGAGAGTTTACAGTCTAACCAGACACCTAGGTATTTGTAATAGTTCACATGTTCTAAGTCAGAGCCGTCCAGAGTAGTGATGCTGGACGGGCGGGCAGGTGCGGGCAGCAAATCGGTTGAAGAGCATGCATTTAGTTTTACCTGCATTTAAATTAAGAGCAGTTGGAGGCCACGGAAGGAGAGTTGTATGTCATTGAAGCTTGTCTGGAGGTTAGTTAAAACAGTGTCCAAAGAAGGGCCAGAAATATACAGAATGGTGTCATCTGCGTAGTGGATCAGAGAATCACCAGCCGCAAGAGCGACATCATTGATGTATACCGAGAAGAGAGTCGGCCCCATAGAGACTGCCAGAGGTCCGGACAATAGGCCCTCCGATTTGACACACTGAACTCTGTATGAGAAGTAGTTGGTGAACCAGGCGAGTCAGTCATTTGAGAAACCAAAGCTGTGTAGTCTGCTGATTAGAATGTGGTGATTGACAGAGTCGAAAGCCTTGGCCAGGTCGATGAATACAGCTGCACAGTAATGTCTCTTATCGATGGCAGTCATGATATCGCTTAGAATACTACTACACCGGCTCGAATAATACTACACCGGCTCTGATGCTCGTCGCATGTGACAGGGCTTGCAAACTATCACGGATTACAAAGGGATACCAAGCTGCAAGCTGCACAGTGACGCGGGTCTACCAGATGAGCTAAATGCCTTCTATGCTCGCTACTAGGCATTCAACACTGAACCATGCATGAGAACACCAGCTGTTCCATACGACTGTGTGATCACGCTCTCCATAGCCGATGTGAGTAAGGCCTTTATTTTTGTAATTATCTTTAATTATAATTTTAACAGGGGTTTATTAAATAAACAACCAAACAAAGTGCACCACACAGACTAAGTACAATAAAATGAATATGGATACAGCAAAATATTATACAAACATCACAGAAATAACATGGGGCATTTATGGGAGGTTTTCTACATAGGACCACAATGGAGACCAAATTTTACAATATGTGTCAGACTTCTTGAGTAAATCAAAGGTAAGTTTCTCTAGGGGTAGAATAGCAGAAGCTTGAGAAAGCCACATTCTCGCAGATGGTATTTTAGCTGTAGACCATAATAACAAAATAAATGTTTTTGCTAAGTAAACAAGGGTATTGAACAGACGTTCAGAGTCAGGGTCAAACACATTGTTACAATCAAAGTAGAGCAAACAGAAATTTGGTGAAAAGGCAAATTGTCTACCCAAGATCCTTCTGGGTGTGTAAATGAATATAATTCCAATAAGCCTGGATTCTGCTACAGCACCAAAAAACATGCATGAAATCAAAAAAGGAAAAAAATCAAGGTGCCAGTATCCTGTTTACATCTGAAACTTTAAGGGCAATCGGATTAAGAGCAATCGGTTGACAAGCAGAGGGATTTAAGGTCCGGAATCTGCAAGTACCCGATAAGGCCAGGATCTTTTCAAAGCTATTAATAAATGATAAGGAAGCTATGGCTCTTGGTTGACATGCTATTGATTCCATCCCAACCCAAAGTAAGTGGCATCTGTTTAGGCACCAACTAAACATGTGCTTGATCTGAGCAGACCAGTAATATAGTTGCAAATTTGGCAAAAAAGACCCCTCTTAAATCCTTAGGCTTAAAATTTGTTTGGTAAATTTGGTTCTAGGTTTCTTATTGTTCCATATATATTTAGAGATATTGGCCTTCATTTTCGTTAAAAAAGGACTGAGATAGTTGTCAGGGGATATTTTGGAATAGATCATTTAGCCGAGGAAGGATATTCATCCTGACGACATAAATCCTCCCCCCAAAAAAGTTTGGCACGGTAGACCAGTTAACCAAGCCCTGTTTAATCTTTGTGCCCAAAGGCATGTAATTTGAAGTGAACAGGTCTTTAAGATTTGGAGTAACATAGATGCTCAAGTATTTTAAGTTTCAGGCAATTAGACTGGAGATATAGTTTCTAAGTTGATTGTAGCGGGGATATTCAAATCTAAAGCCATGGATTTATCCACGTTAATTTTGTACCCTGACAGGTTACCATATTCAGATATGATGTTCATTACTGCAGTGACAGAGGTATCTGGTCTGGATTAAAGCACATCATCAGTAAATCATGGAATTCTATGCTCTTCGTCACCAATAGAGACGTCCCTGATGTTATTATTATAACTTATTGCCTCAGCCAGTGGTTCTATGATGAACGAGAACAGAGTAGGAGATAAAGGACAGCCTTGACAACAGCCCCTACTGTTAGGAAATCTTTCTGATAATTTACCATTTGTTTTACCTGCCGCTGATAGTCAGAATGAAGTAATTGTACTAAATTAATAAAATGGTTATCCAGATGAACTTTTTCTAATACAGCAAAGAATAATTTCCACTCAACTCTATCGTAGGCGTTTTCTGCATCGGGAAAGATGGCGTCCTCACATTGTCCTTTCCAAATCTGGATTTGACAAAGCCAGTCTAATCAGGTTTAATGAAGTCTGGAAGTAGGACCTCCATCCTGAAAGCAAGTGTCTTAAAGACTATTTTAACATGAACTCCTAGCAAACTGATAGGTCTAAACGAAGAGGAGTTTAATGCGTTTTTGTCCTTTTATAGTATCAGGCTAATGGATGCAGTTTTTCAGGACTCTGGAATGATGTCTCTTTCGAACATATCATTTAGAGCAGGCATGAAGATAGGGCATATATCAGGTCAAAGCTTGTAGAACTGCCCGGAAAGCAGTCTAGGCCGGGTGCCTTGCCAGAAGGCATTGCCTTAATTGTTTCCCAAACCTCTTCAGGAGTAAAGATAGCATTTAGTTTATTTGTTATGCTTATCTGATATAGTGGGCAAGATGATCTTATTCAGATATTTTGTTGTTTTGTTTTACCATCTTGTACATTGTGAAGTATAAAGAGATTTTTTAGAAATCACAAAACATTATTGATAAGCAATGGATCATAAGAAGTGAAGCCATCTGCCATCCTTATAGACTTAATACATCTTTCATTCTGTTATTTTTTAAAACCTCTTAGTGATAGGCGGGACGCAAATGTCTCAACTGGCCAATTGCCAGGGGAAATGCAGAGCGCCAGATTCAAATAAAATGCTATAAAATTCTAACTTTCATTAAATCACACATGTAAGATACTCAATTAAAGCTACACTCGTTGTGAATCCAGCCAACATGTCAGATTTTAAAAATGCTTTTCGGCGAAAGCATAAGAAGCTATTATCTGATAGCCTGCACCATCTGCACCAGCAGTGAACAAAGGAGCTAGCATATTACAACCCTGCAGGCGATACACAAAACGCTGAAATAAAATATAAAACATGCATTACCTTTGACAAACTTCTTTTGTTGGCACTCCAATATGTCCCATAAACATCACAATTGGTCCTTTTGTTCGATTAATTCCGTCCATATATATCCAACATGTCCATTTATAAAGCGTGTTTGATCCAGAAAAAAACAGCTTACAAAAACGCAAAGTCACTACAAAATATTTCAAAAGTTGCCTATAAACTTTGGCAAAATATTTCAAACTACTTTTGTAATCCAACGATAGGTATTTTAAAACGTTAATAATCGATCAAATTGTAGACAGGGCAATCTGTATTCAATACAGGAAAGAAAGGCTGCTTTTTACGTCTTGCGCAACTCACAAAAGTGTCCCCAGTTCCGTGTTGGCCTACTTCTTCATTGCACAAAGGGATAACCTCAACCAAATTCCAAAGACTGGCGACATCCAGTGGAAGCGGTAGGAACTGAAAATATAGGTTCTTATGAAATACCCCATGGCAAAGAAAATACAGGGAACAGAGAGGAAAAAAAATCTGAACAGTTAGACCTCGGGGTTTTGCCTGCAACATAAGTTCTGTTATACTCACAGACATGATTCAAACAGTTTTAGAAACTTCAGAGTGTTTTCTATAACAAATATATGAAAAATATGCATATCTTATATTCTTGGCATGAGTAGCAGGAAGTTGAAATTGGGCACGCTATTTATCCAAAAGTGAAAATTCTGCCCCCTAGCTTCAAGAGGGTATTACCTAACGTTGTATTACAACAGTAGTTTGAAATATTTGGTGTTCAAGTGTACAAGTAGATGGCTCGGACTGTTACCAAACTCAAAATATTTTTGCTCAGTAAAAAACTTTTTTTTTTACATGCTTTGTATGATCTAAATAGAGTTTGGCCTTAGCACAAACTAGTGACTTCCTGTTTGCCTGGGTTGGTTGTTGTTTATGAAAAAGTTCTACAGGCTTTACTTCTGCCTCCAATTTTTTCCCTATTTTCCATTCTAAGCTTCTTGATCAGAAAGGCTTGGGAAATGATATAACCCTTTATGGTTGCTTTAGCAGCACCCCAGATAGTTGTAGCTGAGACAGGAGAGAGTTGATTGCCGCTAGGGTGCAATGCGCTGTGTCGATGACTGGGGGGCCTGTCAAACGTCTCTCCGCCGAGGAAGTCTTGCAGGAAAGAGGCCATGAACTGGGTAGGATTGTGCCCTTCCGGCCCTTCTGAGATTCCGGTCACACGTATGTTCTGTCTCCGGGAATGCTTTTCCTGTTCTTCTAGACTAACATTCAGCTTCACATTCTCTGAGGTAAGCTCGTCGTTTTTGGTTGAAATCGCACCCCTTCGAGTAAAAACCTTAAACAGGTTAACATTTACAAGGCCACAGGGCCAGACGGATTACCAGGAAGCGTACTCAGAGCAAGCACTGACCAGCTGGCATGTGACTTCACTGACATTTTCAAACTCTCCCTGACCCAGTCTGTAATACCTACATGTTTCAAGCAGACCACCATAGTCCCTGTGCCCAAGAACTCCAAGTAACCTGCCTTAATAATGACTAAACCCCGTAGCACTCAAATCTGTAGCCAGGAAGTTATTTGAAAGGCTGGTCATGGCTCACATCAACACCATCGTCCCAGAAACCCTAGACCCATGCCATACCGCCCCAACAGATCCACAGATGACGCAATCTCTATTGCACTCAACACTGCCCTTTCCCACCTTGACAAAAGGAACACCTATGTGAAAATGCTGCTTATTCACTACAGTGCAGCACTCAATACCATAGTGCCCTCCAAGCTCATCACTAAGCTAAAGACCCTGGAACTGAACACCTCCCTCTGCAACTGGATCCTGGACTTCAAGACGGACCGCCCCCAGATGGTGAGAGTAGGCAACAACACATCCACCACACTGACCCTCAACACAGGGGTCCCTCAGGGGTGCGTGCTTAGTCCCCTCTTGTACTCCCTGTTCACCCACGACTGCGTTGCCATGTACAACTCCAACATCATCAAGTTTTACAACGACACGACGGTGGTAGGCCTGATCACTGACGATGAGACAACCTATAGGGAGGAGGTCAGAGACCTGGCAGTGTGGTGCCAGGAAAAACAACTGCTCCCTCGATGTGAGCAAGACAAAGAAGCTGATCATGGACTACAGTAAAAGGAGGGTCAAGCACGCCCCCATTCACATCGACAGGGCTGCAAGGGATCGGGTTGAGAGGTTACATTTCCTTGGTGTGCACATCACCAAGGACCTATCATGGTCCAAACACACCAAGACAGTCCAGAATGACAATGCTTATGACAATGCTTATTTCCCCTCAGGAGGCTGAAAAGATTTGGCATGGGTCCTCAGATCCTCAAAAGGTTCTACAGCTGCACCATCGAGAGCATCCTGGCTGGTGGCATCGCCGCCTGGTATGGCAACTGCTCGGCATCTGACCGCAAGTTGCTATATTGGGTAGTGTGTACCAGTGGCGGTCAGTGTCGTTTAAGATGAGGGAGGACAAAAAATATTTTTATGCACATGGCCTTATTTCTATTACAGCATATTGGATATTCCATTCTCCCAGTTCAATGTAACAGCGAAAGTTTTAGGCTACTACACGGTAGTCATTATTTTCCTATACCGATCATGAGGTTGCTATAATCTAGCCTATGAATGAACGTTTACAATGTACAGTACCAGTCAAAGGTTTGGACACATCGACTCATTCAAGGGTTTTTCTTTATTTTTACTATTTTCTACATTATACAATAATAGTGAAGACATCAAAACTATTAAAATAACACATATGGAATCATGTTGTAACCAAACAAAGCTGAGCATATGTGGAAACTCCTTCAAGACTGTTGGAAAAGCATTCCAGGTGAAGCTGATTGAGAGAATACCAAAAGTGTGCAAAGCTGTCATCAAGGCAAGGGGTGGCTATTTGAATAATCTCAATATAAAATATATTTTGATTTGTTTAACACTTTTTTGTTACTACATGATTCCATATGTGTTATTTCATAGTTTTGATGTCTTTACTATTATTCTACAATGTAGAAAATAGTACAAATAAAGAAAAACCCTTGAATGAGTAGTTATGTCCAAACTTTTGACTGGTACTGTAGGTGCACACAGGTCAAGAGACACATTTGTTATAATTTCTGTTTAAGTCGATGGAAGGCGGTGCGAACCATGAACCTCTGATGTTTTGAGGTCAGTGTACCCAGAGAAGGAAGGAAGCTAGCTGTCCTCTGGCTACACCATGGTGCTACCCTACAGAGTGTTGTTGAGGCTACTGTTGATCTTCTTTGCAAAATAGTGGGATTTAATAAATTATTTGGTGATGTGATTATATGTAGTATAGTTTTATCTAAAAATGATAACTTTAATGTTTTACAATTTACATTTTTATGAAATTCACTGTGGAGGATGGTCCTCCCCTTCTTCCTCTGAGGATCCTCCACTGGTGTGTACGGCCCAGTGTATCACTGGGGCCGAGCTTCCTGTCATCCAGGACCTCTATACCAGGAAGGCCCAAAAAATGATCAAAGACTGTTCTCTCTGCTACCGCATAGCAAGCGGTAGCACCAAGTCTGGGACCAAAAGGCTCCTGAACAGCTTCTACCCCCAAGCCATAAGACTGCTGAACAGTTAAACAAATGGCTACCTTGACTATTTGCATTGACCCCCCTTTTTTATTCGTATTTGTTATAATTGTTTTTCACTGACTCTTTTGCACAGGCTCGACGTACACTCACTAGACTCTAACCACACACTCACACATACTACACTGACACTAACACACACACACATGCACATATTGACGCTACACATACACACACACACACTGTACATGCTCTGCTAATACTCTGTTTATTATCTATGCACTGTCACTACCTCTATCTACATCTACAGTACATATTACCTCCATTACCTTGACTAACCCGTACCCCTGCACATTGACTCTGTATCGGTACCATTCGTATACAGCCTCCTTATTGTTATTTTATTGTGTTATAATTATTTTTCCTTCATTTTATTTAGCAGATTTATCTTGCTTACATTTTAATAAAAAAACTGCATCGTTGGTTAAGGATTCGTAAGTCACGGTAAATTCTTCACGTTGTATTCTGCGCAAGTGACAAATAAGATTTGATTTGATTGTTTGAATTAGGAATGGTGTTAGACGGGTGATGAGCTGTGTCTGTTTTTTTCCAGACATAGCGCTTTGCATTCAGTCCAAACAGTTCCGTTTTTGTCTCATGAGACCACAGAATCTTTTGGCTTATGCTCTCAGAGTCTTTGCCATGCCGTTTTGTAAACTCCAGGCGTGCTGTCATGTGCCTTTTTCTCATGAGTGGCTTCCATCTGGCCACTCTCACATAAAGCCCAGATTGGTGAAGTGCTGTAGACATCTCAGCCAAGGAACTCTGTAGTTCTATCAGAGTGGTCATGGGCTTCTTGGTCCAAAGTCCTTCTTTCCCGGTTGCTCAGTTTGGTCGGACATTCAGCTCTGCGCAGAGTCGAGGTAGTTCAATATTTTTTAAATTCCCCAATGATGGAGATTATTGTGCTCTTGGAAACTTTCAACACTCTAGAAATTGCTTTATACCCTTCCCCAGATATATGCCTCATCACAATGCATGTCTGAGATCTACGGACCGTTCCTTGGACTTCATGGTACTTGCCCGACTTAAAGGCTCAGTGCAGTCAAAAACATTTATATATATTCCCACACTATGAGGTTGGAAAAATACTGTGAAATTGTGACAATTATGCTACTGGCGTTTTAGTGTAATAGCTGTTTGAAAAGACCGCCTGAAATTTCAGCCTGTTTTGTTAATAGACCAACAAGAAAGATAATAACAGCACATTTTTTGTTTCCCCTCTCAATCCACTCACAGACAGTCCTAGCAAAATTATTGCGATACATTTCTATCTGCTAACAAGCTATTTTTGTTTCTTTTTGACCATTTTAATTGAAAACAATCACAGTAAGGTTGTTACCCCAACTATCACAGTAAGGTTGTTACCCCAACTATCACAGTAAGGTTGTTACCCCAACTATTGAGATATTGAGATAAAAACAGCTGCATTGGACTTTTAAAGTTGGTCATAAAAAGGCAGTAATCAGGAAGCGAGTTTGCCTGTGGTCCAGTCCGGGAGAGGATAGGTGAACTCCCTGTGGCTATGTCTGGGACCCTCTGTTCCACTTCCTGGTTAGTGAGAGAGTTCTCTCACAGGCCAGACAGCTCTGGCTCTTGCACTTCATTAGGGTGTTGAAATGTGCCCAAATTAAATTTTTATGGAGTCTGAGGAGCTGTCAAAACAGCCACCTTCCACTCCAGCTCATTAGAGAATGAACCACTTACATTGTTCCTGACTTCCCTTTACACAGAATAGGAACATAAGAATTAAGGGCAAGAAGAAAGGAAACAGTGGAGTAGTTAGAGGATACTGACAAAATTCTGAAGTAGGAGTTAAAAGGCTTTTTCAAAGAGAGTAAGGGGTTATTGCCACAATGTTTCACGCCACTTTCAGTTTCTATGCATAGTTTTACAGATGATGAAAACAAGACGATAAAAATACTAATATCCCATTTCATCCATCACGGAGGACAAAGGAAAATGCACAATACGGTAATACAATCAGGCTGAAGGGTTCAAGCTGGCAATATACAGAATGAAAACAGCTTAATTGCAATGAAAATACTGATGAGGCACAAGGTACAAAAGCATTACTATTAGCATGTAATGTTAAATCAATGTGAAAATGAAAAAGTCATATTAGCATTGCAAGAAACCTCATATCAGAGACATTAACGGTCATTTTTACTGAACAGATCATAAGGCCTAATATTTGCCCGGGACAAACAAACAACCCACTGGGCACAGACGTCAATTCAACGTCTATTCCACGTTGGTGCAATGTAATTTAATTGAAATGACGTCGGGACAACTTTGATTCAACCAGTGGGAAGATTTGCCAGCAAATATTCAAACAACAAAAATCTTAGTGAAAGTATTGACTTATATATTGCAGTACCTTCATTTCCCCTTAAGATGTGGGGGCAGAAAAACACTTGATATATTCAATAACAAACTAAGATACTTTGGTTATATCTTGAATATTGGGGAATTACATTCATAATGTTCTGTATGTTCAAGTTTCATTTTCCCCATCATAATAAAAACAGGGGGATGACAGTTACACTTGTGTTTGGATGAGTATTAGAATCCGTTACAGCTGTGTTTGGATGAGTATTAGAATCCGTTACAGCTGTGTTTGGATGAGTATTAGAATCCGTTACAGCTGTGTTTGGATGAGTATTAGAATCCGTTATAGCTGTGTTTGGATGAGTATTAGAATCAGTTACAGCTGTGTTTGGATGAGTATTAGAATCCGTTACAGCTGTGTTTGGATGAGTATTAGAATCCGTTACAGCTGTGTTTGGATGAGTGAATGGATGAGTATTAGAATCCGTTACAGCTGTGTTTGGATGAGTATTAGAATCCGTTACAGCTGTGTTTGGATGAGTATTAGAATCCGTTACAGCTGTGTTTGGATGAGTATTAGAATCCGTTACAGCTGTGTTTGGATGAGTATTAGAATCCATTACAGCTGTGTTTGGATGAGTGAATGGATGAATATTAGAATCAGTTACAGCTGTGTTTAGATTAATATTAATATCAGTTACAGCTGTGAATGGATGAGTGAATGGATGAATATTAGAATCAGCTAAAGTTGTGTTCGGATGACTATTACAATCAGTTACAGAAGGCCATGAACATTAGCTGTAAAAGCTAGTGACCAAAACATCCCATTTAAGTGTAACGGCAGTAAGAAAAACACAATGGATTTTCATTTGTTTGGCAACAGCTCCACCAACAGAGAAATAGCACAAAGACACCTCTTGTTTCAATACGATAAATGTATTTGATTTCGGTTATAATATCAGCATTTTATCTCATAGGATGATATTAGAATATAAAAATTAACATTGTACGTAAGTCACTAGTACTGATCCATTCAGATTCATTCATACAGCATTATTCTGAGTTGAATAAAAAATAACATTATAAAACATATAAATGACACGGTATGAAAATAATGTGTTTTGTTACAACCCCCCCCCCCAAAAAAAAAATACTCAGATAGTCACATCTCAGTGATGTTAACTTGTGTCTCTGTTAAGGTATGTCTTAGTGACAAAATGTTGGAGTCAAGCTTCTGAAAAAAGTGTAGGTAACACATGAGGAGAGTGGAAACAACAACATTAACACACACACCGTTACTCACAGACAATTGGCACATCTCAGTAAGTAGCAGATCAACATAATCATACAGGAACCCCCCCCCATCCCTCCTCTCCCCTTGGTAACAGAGTAGTTAAAGTTAGTGGTTCTACTCAACGCATCACACCAGTGTCTCTGGTAGTGTGTCTGTGTTGTCTGTTGATAAGAGCTTCCATATCTGCCAACTCTCTCTCTGCCACTCCGGGCTGACTGGCACCTTTCCTTCCAGAGGACTAGAGGAGGGGTTCTTAGGGGCCACAGTCCGGTTCCTGGGGCTGCAGCTACCCTGGGGGGGGCGTTGGAGGCTCTGTGGGGTCACACACTGGTGCGTGGAGAGGGAGAGGGAAGGTGTAGAGTGAGAACATTCTCTGTGTGTTCCTCTGAGAGGTCCAGGGTAGGGAGGGGGAGGCCTTCCATCCACCCTGCCGCCAGGCCTGCCTCTGAGGGAGGGACTGGCAGGCTGTGACACTCCTCCTCTTAGTGCGAGGTCCTCTGAGCTGCCGGCCCCTGGTCTTCCCTGTGGTCGGTGATGTAATAATGAGTCGGTACCCTGCTGTCTTTGCCCTCTCTCCGTCAGAGGGCTACTACTGCAGCGAATCACCGGGGGGTGTGGTCTGCACTCAGGCACACCTAATGAGGTATAAGTTCGTCTGACAGGCAATTTGCTGTTGTTACCTTGGTGACGGTCGAGTCCCTCTGATGAGCCGCAGGAGCCGTGTTCCGAAACGTCGCCATGGGAACCTAGGGAAAACCATTTATACACATAATCAACGTCTAACTCCATCTAGTCTACAATGTTTATTCTAGGTTGCAAAGTTTCAAAGAGCAAAGAATGAGACATTATGTTTAAAAACTGTACCAGTGATGTGATGATCCATAAACCCTTTCCTTAGAGAGGCATGCCAGGCACCCCAGACATGTTCATCAGGTGTGTCTAATGGAAGAATAAGACATTATGTTTAAAAACTGTACCAGTGATGTGATGATCCATAAACCCTTTCCTTAGAGAGGCATGCCAGGCACCTCAGACATGTTCATCAGGTGTGTCTAATGGAAGAATGAGACATATTCCTCAGCCTAAGTAGCAATATTAATATCACAAACTTCTACAGATGCACAATCGAGAGCATCCTGGCGGGCTGTATCACCGCCTGGTATGGCAACTGCACCGCCCTCAACCGTAAGGCTCTCCAGAGGGTAGTGAGGTCTGCACAACGCATCACTGGGGGCAAACTACCTGCCATCCAGGACACCTACACCACCCGATGCTACAGGAAGGCCATAAAGATCATCAAGGACATCAACCACCCGAGCCACTGCCTGTTCACCCCGCTGTCATCCAGAAGGCGAGGTCAGTACAGGTGCATCAAAGCTGGGACCGAGAGACTGAAAAACAGCTTCTATCTCAAGGCCATCAGACTGTTAAATAGCCACCACTAACATTGAGTGGCTACTGCCAACACACTGTCAATGACACTGACTCTACTCCAGCCACTTTAATAATGGGAATTGATGGGAAATGATGTAAATATATCACTAGCCACTTTAAACAATGCTACCTTATATAAAATGTTACTTACCCTACATTATTCATCTCATATGCATACGTAGATACTGTACTCTATATCATCGACTGCATCCTTATGTAATACATGTATCACTAGCCACTTTAACTATGCCACTTGGTTTACATACTCATCTCATATGTATATACTGTACTCGATATCATCTACTGTATCTTGCCTATGCTGCTCTGTACCATCACTCATTCATATATCCTTATGTACATATTCTTTATCCCCTTACACTGTGTATAAGACAGTAGTTTTTTTGGAATTGTTAGTTAGATTACTTGTTCGTTATTACTGCATTGTCGGAACTAGAATCACAAGCATTTCGCTACACTCGCATTAACATTTGCTAACCATGTGTATGTGACAAATAAAATTTGATTTTGATTTTATTTGAATATACAATACAGCATATTGTGCTATTTTCAGAAATTAAATGACCAACAACTCGACCATTGGGAAGCTCACCTTTGCCTGTGGATGGTGAGTGACAGGTGATGCTAGGACGACCTTTGACGTGGCCAACCAGTGTGTACTGCTCTGGAACCCTGAACAGCCTATCAGAGAGGTTTCTGTCCTCCTGGGGCTGGGAGAGCAGCCGCTCCGACAGCACTGGTGAGTTGTTGTCATAGGGGGACACATCCCCACTGGAGGCCTTGTTGGAGTCACTGGAGCAACGCCTCTCCCTCAAAGAGAAGGGATCCTCAGTCCTCAGAGGGCCTGGACCACTATGGGGGAGAGGAGAAGAAAGAGACATGATGTAAAATGAGATGTATGATGACCAGTAGATTTACCATAGTAGGTATTTCTGACCAGGAACAACTCATTGCCCTAGTTACAAAGTATGCCATGGTGTACAGAGAAGGGAGACAACTGAAATGATATCACAATGATGTCTAGGTAAGAGAACGGAAACTACATTATATCAAATCTAATTTTATTGGTCGCATACAACATATTTAGCAGATGTTATTGCGGGTGTAGCAAAATGCTTGTGTTCCTAGATCCAACAGTGCAGTAATATCTCATGTTTAGGTAAGAACATTAAAACCAAATGCCATCACAATGATGTTTAGGTAAGAAAACTGAAACTATATGTCATCACGATGATGTTTAGGTAAGAAAACTGAAACTATATGTCATCATGATGATGTTTAGGTAAGAAGTGAAAATACACAATAATACCACCAGGGGGTGCTCGAGTACCTTCTCAGAGCCCCATACATCACTGTACAGGATTTTCACAAAGCTTTTACATTTTTGTCATGTAGCAGATGTTCTCATCCAGAGCAAGTAGGGTTAAGGACATATTTTTCACCTAGTCAACTCAGGGATTCAAACCAGCGACATTTCAGTTACTGGCCCAACGCTCTTAACTACTAAGCCACCTGATGCCCATTTGGCAGAGGCACAGCATCACGTCCAATCCTCCATATCTAAGCACACAAAAGGCCACACACTCACGAGTGCTGAGAATCCTTCCTCCTCAGGAGGTAATCCACCACGTCAGGATCCGTCTCTAGTAGACTCATCAGAACCTCATTCTGCAGGTCAGGCGGCACCTGGAAGGGCCAGAAACACACAATCCTTAACTAGACGTCTCAGCTGAACAGACAGTTGTTACATCTATCTCATTCTCTGTTGGCTTAAACTGGATATCTAAGTCCTTCACTGTAAATCAAGCAGCTCAGATGTAGGCCAAGTGTTGAAACAGATATTGACACAATGTAAATATGTACTCTGAAACGCTAAATTACAAGAGCTGAAGCAAGAATGTCTCCTACAGACGATGTATAATAAGCAAGCGGTTCAAGTAAAGTTTAAAGCTATTGCACCATTGGTTAACACATGCTAATATATATACACACTACCGTTCAAAAGTTTGGGGTCACTTAGAAATGTCCTAATTTTTAACAGAAAAGCACATTTTTTGTCCATTAAAATAACATCAAATTGATCAGAAATACAGTGTAGACATTGTTCATGTTGTAAATGACTATTGTAGCTGGAAACGGCAGATTTTTAAAGGAATATCTACATAGGCGTACAGAGGCCCATTATCAGCAACCATCACTCATGTGTTCCAATGGCATACTATGTTAGCTAATCCAAGTTAATAATTTTAAAAGGGTAATTGATCATTAGAAAACCCATTTGCAATTATGTTCGCACAACTGAAAACTGTTGTTCTGATTAAAGAAGCAATAAAACTGGCCTTCTTTAGACTAGTTGAGTATCAGGAGCATCAGCATTTGTGGGTTCGATTACAGGCTTAAAATGGCCAGAAACAAATAACTTTCTTCTGAAACTCGTCAGTCTATTCTTGTTCTGAGAAATGAAGGCTATTCCATGCGAGAAATTGCCAAGGAACTGAAGATCTCGTACTACTCCCTTCACAGAACAGTGCAAACTGGCTCTAACAGAATTGAAAGAGAATGGGTGGCCCCGGTGCACAACTGAGCAAGAGGAAAAGTATATTGGAGTGTCTGTGAGGCATCTGTTTCTCAAACTAGACACTCTAATGTACTTGTCCTCTTGCTCATCAACTTGGATTAGCTAACACAATGTGCCATTGGAACACAGGAGTGATGGTTGCTGATAATGGGCCTCTGTACACCTATGTAGATATCATTAAAAATGTGCCGTTTCCAGCGACAAGAGTCATTTACAACATTAACAATGTCTACACTGTATTTCTGATCAATTTGATGTTTTTTTAATGGACCAAAAAATACGTTTTTCTGTCAAAAACAAGGACATTTCTAAGCGACCCCAAACTTTTGAACGGTAGCGCATATAGCTTAGATGAAGCAATGCAATGGAAAGGGAGGGATGGTTGTGAGATATTTTGTGTTGAAAGATCCCACAGACTAAGGTTAAGAAAAATAGAGCAAGTTTTGAGGAAATCCACGGTTGCTATTCCATCTATTTATGGTCTTATCAAATGAATGACATTGATTCTTGAAGAATATAACTTACAAATGCCTCATGAGCTAAGATCAACGGTCGTACCATATCCGAAACCAAAATACACTGAACAAAAATATATACGCAACATGGAACAATTTCCAAGATTTTACTGAGTTACATTTCATATAAGGAAATCAGTCAATTGAAATGAATAAATTAGGTCCTAATCTATGGATTTCACATGACTGGGAATACAGATATGCATCTGTTGGTCACATAAACCTTTAAAAAAAGTAGGGGCGTGGATCAGAAAACCAGTCAGTATCTGGTGTGACCGCCATTTGCCTCATGCATCTAAGCACATTCTCCTTTGCACAGAGTTGATCAGCCTGTTGATTGTGGCCTGTGGAATGTTGTCCCACTCCTCTTCAATGGCTGTGCGAAGTTGCTGGATATTGGCAGGAACTGGAACATGCTTGTCGTATATGCTGTCATACATGTTGATCCAGAACATCCCAAACATGCTCAATGGGTGACATGTCTGGTGAGTATGCAGGCCATGGAAGAAATGGGACATTTTCAGTTTCCAGGAATTGTGTACAGATCCTTGCGACATGGTGCTGTGCATTATCATGCTGAAACATAAGCTGATGGCAGTGGATGAACGGCACGACAATGGGCCTCAGGATCTCGTCACGATATCTCTGTGTATTCAAATTGCCATCGATAAAATGCAATTGTGTTTGCTGTCCCTAGTTTATGCCCGCCATACCATTGATAGCAACAATGACATCCGCAAACCGCTCGCCCACACGACGCCATACACGTGGTCTGTGGTTGTGAGGCCGGTTGGACGTGCTGACAAATTCTCTAAAACAATGTTGGAGGCAGCTTATGGAAGATAAATTAACATTCAATTCTCTGGCAACAGCTCTGGTGGACATTCCTGCAGTCAGCATGCCAATTGCACGCTCCCTCAAAACTTGAGACATCTGTGGCATTGTGTTGTGTGACAAATCTGCACATTTAGAGGGGCCTTTTATTGTCCCCCAGCACAAGGTGCACCTGTGTAATGATCATGAACCTCAAGGATCATACCCTTTTTTATTTTTATTTCACCTAAAATGACATAACCAAATCTAACTGCCTGTAGCTCAGGACCTGAAGCAAGGATATGCATATTCTTGATACCATTTGAAAGGAAACACTTTGAAGTTTGTGGAAATGTGAAATGAATGTAGGAGAATATAACACATTGGATCTGGTAAAACATGTTTTTTCTATTTTGTATTTTTCCATCATTGAAATGTAGGAGAATGGCCATACTTTCAGATAGGAGTCCAGGTGTAATTTAGATTTTGGCCACCAGATGGCAACAGTGTGTGTGTGTGCAAAGTTTCAGACTGATCCAGTGAAGAATTACATTACTGCACAAATGTTGTATCAAGTCTGCCAGGAGATTGCCTAAATGTGCCGAATTGATAATTTATACATTTTCAAGTACATAACTATAGAGAACATATAAAAATGCTTTGGTGATAAAAAATGTAAGTTTACCCACTCCCAGGAATGTCATACAGTACATGATGGATCATTAGCTTATACACTTTCACAATTCTAGATGGCCGGGTCAAATCAAATCAAATTTATTTGTCACATACAAATATGTATGTAGTTAGCAGATGTTAATGCAAGTGTAGCGAAATGCTTGTGCTTCTAGTTCCGACCATGCAGTAATATCTAACAATATCTAACATCCAATATCTAACATCCTGTGACATCGGGTGGTGTAGGTGTCCTGGAGGGCAGGTAGTTTGCCCCCGGTGATGCGTTGTGCAGATCTCACTACCCTCTGGAGAGTTTTACGGTAATGGGTGGAGCAGCTGCCGTACAGTGGTGGGCGGTGATACAGCCCGACAGGATGCTCTCAATTGTGCATCTGTAAAAGTTTGTGTGTTTTTGGTGACAAGCCAAATTGTTTCAGCCTCCTGAGGTTGAAGAGGCGCTGCTGCGCCTTCTTCACAACACTGTCCGTGTGGGTGGACCATTTCAGTTTGTCCGTGATGTGTACGCCGAGGAACTTAAAACTCTCCACCCTCTCCACTACTGTCCCGTCAATGTAGATAGGGGGCTGCTCCTTCTGCTGTTTCCTGAAATCCACGATCATCTCCTTTGTTTTGTTGACATTGAATGTGAGGTTATTTTCCTGACACCACACTCCGAGGGCCCTCACCTACTCCCTGTAGGCTGTCTCGTAGTTGTTGGTAATCAAGCCTACCACTGTAGTGTCGTCTGCAAACTTGATGATTGAGTTGGAGGCGTGCATGGCCACGCAGTCGTGGGTGAACAGGGAGTACAGGAGAGGGCTCAGAATGCACCCTTGTGGGGACCCAGTGTAGAGGATCAGCAGGGTGGAGATGTTGTTACCTACCCTCACCACCTGGGGGCGGCCCGTCAGGAAGTCCAGGACCCAGTTGCACAGGGTGGGGTCGAGACCCATGGTCTCGAGCTTAATGACGAGTTTGGAGGGTACTATGGTGTTAAATGCTGAGCTGTAATCGATGAACAGCATTCTTACATAGGTATTCCTCTTGTCCAGATGGGTTAGGGCAGTGTGGTGGCGATTGCGTCGTCTGTGGACCTATTGGGGGTGTAAGCAAATTGGAGTGGGTCTAGGGTGTCAGGTAGGGTGGAGGTGATATGGTCCTTGACTAGTCTCTCAAAGCACTTCATGATGATGGAAGTCAGTGCTACAGGGCGGTCGTCATTTAGCTCAGTCACCTTAGCTTTCTTGAGAACAGGAACAATGGTGGCCCTCTTGAAGAATGTGGGGACAGCAGACTGTGATAAGGATTGATTGAATATGTCTGGAAACACACCAGCCAGCTGGTCTGTGCATGCTCTGAGGATGCGGCCGGGGATGCTGTCTGGGCCTGCAGCCTTGCAAAGGTTAACACGTTTAATTGTTTTACTCACATTGGCTACAGTGAAGGAGAGCCCGCAGGTTTTGGTAGCTGGCGGTGTCAGTGGCACTGTATTGTCCTCAAAGCGAGCAAAAAGTTGTTTAGTCTGTCTGGGAGCAAGACATCGTGATCCGCGACGGGGCTGGTTTTTCTTTTGTAGTCCGTGATTGACTGTAGACCCTGCCACATACCTCTCGTGTCTGAGCCATTGAATTGCGACTCCACTTTGTCTCTGTTCTGACGCTTAGCTTGTTTTATTGCCTTGCTGAGGGAATAGCTACACTATTTGTATTCGGTCATGTTTCCGGTCACCTTGCCCTGATTAAAAGCAGTGGTTCGTGTGTTCAGTTTTGCACGAATTCTGCCATCAATCCACGGTTTCTGGTTGGGGAATGTTTTAATAGACACTGTGGGTACAACATCACCGATGCACTTGTTAATAAACTCGCACACCGAATCAGCGTATTCGTCAATGTTGTTGTTCGCCGCAATGCGGAACATATCCCAGTCCACGTGATCGATGCAATTTTGAAGCGTGGAATCAGATTAGTCGGACCAGCGTTGAACAGACCTGAGCGCGGGTGCTTCCTGTTTTAGTTTCTGTCTATAGGCTGGGAGCAACAAAATGGAGTCGTGGCCAGCTTTGCCGAAGGGAGGTCGGGGGAGGGCCTTTACTGCGTTGCGGCAGTTAGAATAACAGTGGGCTAGGGTTTTGCCCTGGTAGCACAATCGATATGCTGATAGAATTTCGGGAGCCTTGTTTTCAGATTAGCCTTGTTAAAATCCCCGGCCACAATAAGTGCAGCCTCAGGATATGTGGTTTCCAGTTTACATAGAGTCCAATGAAGTTCTTTCAGGGCCGTCGATGTTTCTGCTTGGGGGGGAAATTACACATAAAAAAACAAAATACTGCATAGTTTCCTAGGAACGCGAAGCGAGGCGGCCATCTCTGTCAGCGCCGGAAGTGAAGGCACGTGGGGTGGGTGTGGAGCCAGAGACATCAGTGGGGTAAAACTGTAGACCCCAGTTGCTACATTTGAACATAAAAATGGATTTTATCAAACACAACTACATTTATCTCTGGGACCCACGGGATGACAAATAAGAGCAAGATTACTAAATGTATCAAACCAGTTGCCGTGATAAAAGGTTTGTTGTTTTGCACTCTCTTCAAACAATAGCATGGTATTTTTTCATTGTAATAGCTACTGTTAATTAGACACAGCAGTTAGATTAACAAGAATGTAATCTTCTGCCCATATAAGACACGTCTAATGTCCTGGAAAGTTGGCTGTTTTATACAACGACATTCTAGTCACATTAGCAACAACCGTCCCGGTTTAGGGACACTGATCCCGTAGAGGTTTTAAATAATCAACTTATTGATATGCCACACCTGCCAGGTGGATGGATTATCTTGGCAAATGAGAAATGCTCACTAACAAGGATGTAAACAAATTTATGGACAAAACTTTATGGAAATAAGCTTTTTGTGCGTATGGAACATTTCTGGGATTTTTTATTTCAGCTCATGAAAAATTGGACCAACACTTTACATGTTGTGTTTATATTTTTGTTCAGTGCACATGTCATGATAGGAGTGAGTCCCCAGATGCTCCAGCCACACACAACATGCTTTGATAATATGTGCAGTTCATTCTGAAAGTATTCAGACACCTTCCATTTTGTTACGTTACAGCTTAATTCTAACATTTATTAAATTAAATGTTTTCCATATCAATCCACACACAATACCCCATAGTGCCAAAGCGAATACAGGTTTTTATAAGATTTTGCAAATTGAATAATAATAAAACAACTGAAATACCTTATTTACATAAGTATTGAGACCCTTCGCAATGAGACTCGAAATTGAGCCCAGGTGTATTCTGTTTCCATTGATCATCAATCAGATGTTTCTACAATTTGATTGGAGTCAACCTGTGGTAAATGCAATTGATTGGACATGATTTGGAAAGGCACACTGTGAGACATGCACTGTCCCACAGTTGACAGTGCATGTCAGAGCAAAATCCAAGCCATGAGGTCGAAGGAATTGTCCGTAAAGCTCTGAGACAGGATTGTGTCGAGGCACAAATCTGGGCAAGGGTACCAAAACATTTCTGCAGCATTGAAGGTCCCCAAGAACACAGTGGCCTCCATCATTCTTAAATGGAAGAAGTTTGGAACCACCAAGACCTGGAGCTGACCGCCCGGCTAAACTGAGCAATCGGGGAGAAGGGCCTTGGTCAGGGAGGTGACCAAGAACCCGATCGTCACTCTGACAGAGCTCTAGAGTTCCTCTGTGGACATTGGGAGAACCTTCCAGAAGGACAACCATCTCTGCAGCACTCCACCAATCAGGCCTTTGTGGTAGAATGGCCAGACGGAAGCCACTCCTCAGTAAAACGCACATGACAGCTGCTTGGAGTTTGCCAAAAGGCACCTAAATGACTCTTAGACCACGAGAAACAATATTCTCTGGTCTGATGAAACCAAGATTGAAGTCTTTGGCTTGAATGCCAAAGAGTCTGCAGGAAACCTGGCACCATCCCTACGGTGAAGAATGGGGTTGGTGGCATCATGCTGTGGGGATGTTTTTCAGCGGGAAGGACTGGGAGACTAGTAAGGAACGGAGCTAAGTACAGAGAGATCCTTGATAAAAACCTGCTAAAGAGCGCTCAAGACCTCGGACTGGGGTGAAGATTCACCTTCCAACAGGACAACGACCCAAAGCACACATCCAAGACAACGCAAGAGTGGCTTCAGGACAAGTCTCTGAATGTCCTTGAGTGGCCCGGCCAGAGCCCGGACTTGATCCCGATCGAACATCTCTGGAGAGATCTGATAATAGCAGTGCAGCAACGCTCCCCATCCAACTGGACAGAGCTTGAGAGGATCTGCAGAGGAGAATGAGAGAAATTCCCCAAATACAGGTGTGCCACGCTTGTAGCGTCTTACCCAAGACGACTAGAGGCTGTAATCACTGCAAAAGGTGCTTCAACTGAGTAAAGGGTCTGAATACCTATGTAAATGTGAATTCAGTTTGACATTTTTTAATACATTTTCAAAAAATGTCTAGAACCCTTTTTTGCTTTGTCATTATGGGATATTGTGTGTAGATTGAGGATGGAAGAAAAACAATTGAATCTATTTTAGAATAAGGCTGTAATGTAACAAAAAACTTTCTGAATGTAAGCAAAAACTGTGTATACCTTCAAAATATGCTTAACTATATTGTTGATATATTGAGTGGTCAGTCCTTGCGTCAAAATAGCTCTGTCTATGAATTTAAGAGTGACTGCATTTCACCATGTCCATCCCTCAACGTTTTACCATAACAGAGGCGGTGTGTGTGCTTTGTTATTGTTTCAACTGAGGATTGCCCCTTTAAGAAAAATAGAGCTTGGTCTGGAAAGAAACTGTAAAACCACTGTAATCAGTATGTCCAAATCCATAGTGCTCCTTTTCCTGGACCTTATAAGGACCCGTACAGGAGTGAAAAACAAAGGCAGGAGTTGATGATCTTCTCTGTGGAGCTTGGTTTTACAAGGCTTAGGCCTTCTCCAAAACTTATAAAATGCATGTTTACATTTCATTAGAT
Source organism: Oncorhynchus tshawytscha (assembly GCF_018296145.1). Classification (NCBI taxonomy): domain Eukaryota; kingdom Metazoa; phylum Chordata; class Actinopteri; order Salmoniformes; family Salmonidae; genus Oncorhynchus; species Oncorhynchus tshawytscha. The sequence goes on along the minus strand of NC_056431.1, from coordinate 72,788,701 downwards.
GGAGCCACTCTATTAAAGGAATACATCTGTATTTTGGCAATGAGGTCCTTTTATCTACTTCCCCAGAGTCAGATGAACTTGTGGTTACCATTTTTTTTGTCTCTGCGTGCAGTTCGAAGGACATTCCTAACTAGAACTACTGCAATGACTAACTATAGTAGCGTTACCACAATGACTGGAAGTCTATGGTATCTGCTAGCAGACACTACCTCTAATTTCCTTCATAAAAATGTAATCCATGGGGAAGTAGATAGCAGTCCTCATTGCCAAATTCCCAAAGTATCCCTTTAAGCACAATTCCCCTAAGAACAATTATTCTAGGAAAGGAGAGCAGTGACTAAGAGAGTTCAATTGTTTGTCAGCTGTGCCAATTTTGTACTCTGTTCTCTATCTAGTGTGATAAACACTTATATATATCCATCTATTGGTGCCATGTTACAGTGTTTTCCATAAGTGGATAGCTTACCATGAAGAGGGTCTCATACGTGGTGATCATGCTGTGTACCACGCCAATGATGGCTGTACTCTCCTCTGCCCGGGCAACACTCTGAACAGTAAACTCCTTGTCCGAGCTCTTCTGCTTGTGTAGAAGGTTGGGCCCAAAGACGGTGGCCAAGTTGAGTGATGTCATCTTGTTCCCGGTGATCTAAAGACAGCAGTGGGACAATGAGCACAAAAACATACACACACACACACCTTTCTGAGAAGCTCTCCTGCCAGTGCTGGCAAACATGAGCTCCTTCTGCTCGGTAGGACATGAACAGTTTGTTATGCATCGTCATGAAATCCCCAGTAATAACAGGATAATGAAGCCTGAATTGATCTCATTCTGGCTGTCTGGCCAGCAGCCCCACAACTCACAGCCTCACAGGCCAAGTACGTGATTGTTAGCAAGACATTTTCGTCTGATCTTTTGTGGTTACAGGAAAAAAATCAGGACTATGCTGAAGGTTAGGGTGATGGAGGTTAACTGGAAGGATTAGTTAAGGTAACACTGAATAAAAACGTCAGATAACTTTCTGGTCTTTTAAGTTTAATGTAAAATTAACATGGATAAGCAGTCATTAATACAGATCATTTTTAAAAATCAATTATGATTATGGTAGCAATAGAAAACAATTCATGCACATGGCTGACTCTTGACACACAGAGGTGTATACATATTCAAACCGAGAGGAGTGTGGGAATTAATACTCACTTAAGCCGCTCTTGTCAACATGAATAAAGCTATAAAGTCCGTCAATTTGTTACTCCTCTCTGCGCTCATTTGGGGTGGTGGAAGTACTATTACTAGCATGCTAATGACAATGTAGTCTGTGCTGTAATGTAAAATGCTTGCAGTATTTCGATAGATGAATATGACTCATGACCTAGTCATGAATCATAAATAACCAACATGGGGAAAAACTACAACATTCATCTATGAAAGTTGATCTCAGACAAAATGAGAAATGGACCGTAAACCTGAGTAAATTAATTACACTTACTAACCTCTCATCCTGTCAAGCCCTGCCCTGTCCTCCAGCCCTTTCCTCATGTCCTGCCATGTCCTGCCCTCATGTCCTGTCCTCCTGCCCTGTCCTCCAGTCATCCTATCCTGTCCTCCTGTCCTGCCGTGTCCTACCCTCATGTCCTGTCCTCCAGTCATCCTATCCTGTTCTCCTGTCCTGCCGTGTCCTACCCTCATGTCCTGTCCTTCCCTGCACTGCCCTCATGTCCTGTCCTCCTGTCCTGCCGTGTCCTGTCCTCCAGTCTTCCTATTCTGTCCTCCTGTCCTGCCGTGTCCTACCCTCATGTCCTGTCCTCCAGTCATCCTATCCTGTCCTCCTGTCCTGCCGTGTCCTGTCCTCCAGTCTTCCTATTCTGTCCTCCTGTCCTGCCGTGTCCTACCCTCATGTCCTGTCCTTCCCTGCACTGCCCTCATGTCCTGTCCTCCTGTCCTGCCGTGTCCTGTCCTCCAGTCTTCCTATTCTGTCCTCCTGTCCTGCCGTGTCCTACCCTCAAGTCCTTGCCTGCCCTGTCAATTCCACACCTCATGTCCGTCCCTGTCCTGACTGTCCTCTGCGTGGGCGGTCACCGTGGCCAGGAACTCCAGGAGGCGTTGCAGGGTGTCACTGTTGCATGGCGGCAGCAGATACACCAGTAGCTGGATGGTGCTCTCCTGGTCTGGATGGTCCAGTACTGCAGAGGAAGACAACCATCAACACAACTCCCTCTCATTCTCACAGGTACAGACACGTTTTACAATACAGACGGTATAGGAATCAGGTATACTCTCTTGGTGTATGAAGTGTATGCTTTCTTAATAACAAACTACTGTAGTGTACAGTGGCTTGCGAAAGTATTCACCCCCTTGGCATTTTTCCTATTTTGTTGCCTTACAACCTGGAATTACAATAGATTTTTGGGGGGGTTTATCATTTGATTTAAACATGCCTACCACTTTGAAGATGCACATTTTTTTTTATTGTGAAACAAATAAGACAAAAAAACGGAAAACTTGAGCGTGCATACTGTAACTATTCACCCCAACAAAGTCAATACTTTGTAGAGCCACCTTTTGCAGCAATTACAGCTGCAAGTCTCTTGGGGTACGTCTCTATAAGCTTGGCACATCTAACCACTGGGATTGTTGCTCATTCTTCAAGGAAAAACTGCTCCAGCTCCTTCAAGTTGGATGGGTTCCGCTGGTGTACAGCAATATTTAAGTCACCACCGATTCTCAACTGGATTGAGGTCTGGGCTTTGACCTGGCCATTCCAAGACATTGGAACGTTTCCCCTTAAACCACTCAAGTGTTGCTTTAGCAGTATGCTTAGGAACATTGTCCTGCTGGAAGGTGAACCTCCATCCCAATCTCAAATCTCAAAGAAATGCCCTGTATTTAGCACCATCCATCATTCCTTAAATTCTGACCAGTTTCCCAGTCCCTGCCATTGAAAAACATCCCCACAGCATGATGCTGCCACCACCATGCTTCACTGTGGGGATGAAGTTCTTGGGGTGATGAGAGGTGTTGGGTTTGACCCAGACTTGGTGTTTTGCTTGATGGCCAAAAAGCTCACTTTTAGTCTCATCTGACCAGAGTACCTTCTTCCATATGTTTGGGGAATCTCCCACATGCCTTTTGGCAAACACCAAACGTGTTTGCTTATTCTTTTCTTTAAGCAATGGCTTTTTTCTGGCCACTCTTCCGTAAAGCCCAGCTCTGTGGAGTATATGGCTTAAAGTGGTCCTATGGACAGATACTCCAATCTCTGCTGTGAAGCTTTGCAGATCCTTCAGGGTTATCTTTGGTCTCTTTATTGCCTCTCTGATTAACGCCCTCATTGCCTGGTCAGTGAGTTTTGGTGGGTGGCCCTCTCCCGGGAAGGTTCGTTGTGGTGCCATATTCTTTAAATTTTTTAATAATGGATTTAATGGTGCTCCATGGGATGTTCAAGTTTCAGATATTTAATAAAACAACAACCTTGATCTGTACTTCTCCATAATGTTGTCCTTGACCTGTTTGGAGAGCTCCTTGGTCTTCATATTGCCGCTTGCTTGGTGGTGCCCCTTGCTTAGTGGTGTTGCAGACTTTGAGGCCTTTCAGAACAGGTGTATATATACTGAGATCATGTGACACTTAGATTGCACACAGGTGGACCTTATTTAACCAATTATGTGACGTCTGAAGGTAATTGGTTGCACCAGATCTTATTTAGGGGCTTCATAGCAAAGGGGGTGAATACATATGCACAAACCACAATTTTTTTAAACAAGTTATTTTTTTTAATTTCACTTCACCTATTTGGACTATTTTGTGAATGTACATTACATGAAATCCAAATAAAAATCCCAGGTTGTAATGCAACTAAATAGGAAAAACGCCAAGGGGGATGAATACTTTTGCATGGCACTGTAGGCGTAACTAAACCCTTCACACATTGGGTTGATTAAGGCTATGAGTAGTGTGGTTAGATTGTGGTGAAGCAATTGAGTTATATAGTGTATGAAGTGTACATGAATGTGGGGTATGGGGTAAATGTGGGCTGTTCATGGTAGTGATGAAGGCTGTGTGAAGTGTGGTGGTGAGATTGTGTGTCATATTGTGGTATGAAGTTTAGATGTGAGCGTAAAGTATGGGTTTAGTAATGTGTTTGTGTGTGTGTGTGTGTGTGTGTGTGTGTGTGCGTGTGTTTGTACGTCTGTGTGTGGCCAGGCCAGGGTGTGTGTGTGTATGTCTGTGTGTGGCCAAGCCAGTGTGTGTGTGTGTGTGTGTGTGTGGCCAAGCCTGTGTGTCTGTGTTCCTCACACATGGTGTTGAGGAATGCGGTGTAGAGCTCTCTGGTCAGCAGGGGTTCAGGCATATCCCTCAGGAACTCCTTAAGCAGCGCGGCCACATCATGGACACTGTTAGCCTCATCCAGCTGGACCTCCATTCCCAGGTCACACTGCTCTCTGAGCTGGAAACAGCATACCAACATCCCACATTCCACAGTTTAACACTAGAGACATACTGGAGAAAACATCCCTCCCTCCACATTTTAACACTAGAATCATACTTGAGACAACAGCCATCCCTCCACATTTTAACACTAGAAACATACTTGAGACAACAGCCATCCCTCCACATTTTAACACTAGAAACATACTTGAGACAACAACCATCCCTCCACATTTTAACACTAGAATCATACTTGAGACAGCAGCCTACATTCCACAGTTTAACACTAGAAACATACTGGAGACAACATCCCTCCCTCCACAGTTTAACACTAGAAACATACTGGACTGGAGACAACATCCCACCCTCCACAGTTTAACACTAGAAACATACTGGACTGGAGACAACATCCCACCCTCCACAGTTTAACACTAGAAACATACTGGACTGGAGACAACATCCCACCCTCCACAGTTTAACACTAGAAACATACTGGACTGGAGACAACATCCCACCCTCCACAGTTTAACACTAGAAAACATACTGGAGACAACATCCCTCCCTCCACAGTTTAACACTAGAAACATACTGGACTGGAGACAACATCCCTCCCTCCACAGTTTAACACTAGAAACATACTGGACTGGAGACAACATCCCACCCTCCACAGTTTAACACTAGAAACACACTGGACTGGAGACAACATCCCTCCCTCCACAGTTTAACACTAGAAACATACTGGACTGGAGACAACATCCCACCCTCCACAGTTTAACACTAGAAACATACTGGACTGGAGACAACATCCCACCCTCCACAGTTTAACACTAGAAACATACTGGACTGGAGACAACATCCCACCCTCCACAGTTTAACACTAGAAACACACTGGACTGGAGACAACATCCCTCCCTCCACAGTTTAACACTAGAAACACACTGGACTGGAGACAACATCCCTCCCTCCACAGTTTAACACTAGAAACATACTGGACTGGAGACAACATCCCACCCTCCACAGTTTAACACTAGAAACATACTGGACTGGAGACAACATCCCTCCCTCCACAGTTTAACACTAGAAACATACTGGACTGGAGACAACATCCCACCCTCCACAGTTTAACACTAGAAACATACTGGAGACAACATCCCACCCTCCACAGTTTAACACTAGAAACATACTGGACTGGAGACAACATCCCACCCTCCACAGTTTAACACTAGAAACACACTGGACTGGAGACAACATCCCTCCCTCCACAGTTTAACACTAGAAACACACTGGACTGGAGACAACATCCCTCCCTCCACAGTTTAACACTAGAAAACACTGGAGACAACATCCCTCCCTCCACAGTTTAACACTAGAAACATACTGGACTGGAGACAACATCCCTCCCTCCACAGTTTAACACTAGAAACATACTGGACTGGAGACAACATCCCACCCTCCACAGTTTAACACTAGAAACATACTGGACTGGAGACAACATCCCACCCTCCACAGTTTAACACTAGAAACATACTGGACTGGAGACAACATCCCACCCTCCACAGTTTAACACTAGAAACATACTGGACTGGAGACAACATCCCACCCTCCACAGTTTAACACTAGAAACATACTGGACTGGAGACAACATCCCACCCTCCACAGTTTAACACTAGAAACATACTGACTGGAGACAACATCCCACCCTCCACAGTTTAACACTAGAAACATACTGGACTGGAGACAACATCCCTCCCTCCACAGTTTAACACTAGAAACATACTGGACTGGAGACAACATCCCACCCTCCACAGTTTAACACTAGAAACATACTGGAGACAACATCCCACCCTCCACAGTTTAACACTAGAAACACACTAGGAATTTCACAGTGTGTTTTGATGAGCACCTCATCGATGTGTTCATCAGCATTTTCCAGAGAAACCTCACCTGCCGCACTCTCTTCTTTGAGCTCCCTACACGGAAGATGCCAACTGTCTGTAGACCTAAATTACATGGAGAAATAAAGGGCAAATTTGATGTGACACCAACAGGGAAAATGAGTACATAAACTCCAGTCGCATTTAACAATCCTCTGCAAGTCATATCCTCCATTGACTTCAGTGAACGATTAACATGAAAGTCTGTGTTGTCTGCGCTCACTACAACTGTGAATCGGGCCCAATATGCGTGGCACTTTCTGAAGAATGATGGCAATTCCTTTGTGTGTACCATATTTCTCCAGATGCAGGCAGCACATCTCCACCACCCTGGGAACCTGTCTATAGATGGGGTTGAGGCTAAGCTTCTTGTCCCTCTGCTTCTTCCTGTTGCTGGGTGTCTCGGCTGGTAGGGACAGCTGCAGGGCTTCCAGCAGGCGAGACTGATTGTCATCCAGGTCAGTGATGCAATCCACAGACACTCCTCCCTGCCAGATACACATAGTTGAGTGAGTACGGTACAGTACAGCCATATGGAGAGGTGATGGATAGCATATGGCGACGAGCGCATGGCATGGCATGATGGATTATATACAGTGTACTCGGAAAGTGTTCAGACCCCTTCACTTTTCCCACATTTTGATACGTTACAGCCTTATTCTAAAATGTATTCAATCTATAAACAATAACCCATAATGACAAAGCAAAAACAGGTTTTTTGAAATTTTTGCAAATATATAAAAATAAAAAACTTAAATATTACATTTACATAAATAGTCAGACCTTTTACTCAGTACTTTGTTGAAGCACCTTTGGCAGCGATTACAGCCTCGAGTCTTCTTTGATATGACGCTACAAGCTTGGAACACCTGTATTTGGGGAGTTAATCCCATTCTTCTCTGCAGATCCTCTCAAGCTCTGTCTGGTTGGATGGGGACACAGCTATTTTCAGGTCTCTCCAGGGATGTTCGATCGGGGTTTAAGTCCGGGCTCAGGCTGGGCCACTCAAGGACATTCAGAGACTTGTCCCGAAGCCACTCCTGCTTTGTCTTGCCTGTGTGCTTAGGGTCATTGTCCTGTTGGAAGGTGAACCTTCACCCCAATCTGAGGTCCTGAGAGCTCTGGAGCAGGTTTTCATCAAGGCCTGATTGGTGGAGTGCTGCAAAGATGGTTGTCCTTCTGGAAGGTTCTCCCATCTCCCATCTCCACAGAGGAACTCTGGAGCTCTGTCAGAGTGACCATTGGGTTCTTGGTCACCTCCCTGACCTTCTCCCCTGATTGCTCAGTTTAGCCAGGCGGCAAGCTCAAGGAAGAGTCTTGGTGGTTCCAACTTGCTTCCATAGAAGAATGATGGAGGCCACTGTGTTCTTCTTTCTTCTTCAATGCTGCAGAAATGTCTTGGTACCCTTCCCCTGATCTGTGCCTCGACACAATCCTGTCTTGGAGCTCTACGGACAATTCCTTCCACCACATGGCTTGGTTTTTGCTCTGACATGCACTGTCAACTGTGGGACCTTATATAGACAGGTGTGTGCCTTTCCAAATCATGTCCAATCAGTTGAATTTACCACAGGTGGACTCCAATCAAGTTGTAGAAACATCTCAAGGATGATAAATGGAAGCAGGATGCACCTGAGCTCAATTTCGAGTTTGATACCAAAGAGTCTGAATAATTATGTAAATAGATTTCTTAAAATACTGTTTTCGCTTTGTCATTATGGGGTATTGTGTGTAGATTGATGAAGAAAATGTTTTATTTAATCAATTTTAGAAAAAGGCTGTAACATAACAAAATGTGGAAAAAGGGAAGGGGTCTGAATACTTTCCAAACGTACTGTAAGTGGATGGCATACATTGAAGTGAAGTGGGAGCCCGGCCAATGGTATTTCTACCTCTGCCCATCAAGTTATATGGGGCGGCAGGGTAGCCTAGTGGTTAGAGCTTTGGACTAGTAACCGGAAGTTCAAATCCCCGAGCTGACAAGGTACAAATCTGTCCTTCTGCCCCTGAACAAGCAGTTAACCTACTGTCCCTAGGCCGTCATTGAAGATAAGAGTTTGTATTTAACTAGGCAAGTCAGTTAAGAAAAGGTCAAATAAAATTATATGAACAAGTTGCTTTGTATATAACAGAATACATTCAGACTCATACCATAGGTTTGTTAGAACAGCCCCCACAGGTAAAAACCTACCCTTCTGCGGGTGTGTGTTGCTGCTTCAGGTGTGCTGGGTGATGGTGACTCAGTGGCCGTCTCAGAGGTGGAGCTGAGAGACGAGTTGCTGCTGGACAGCTCCTTGTCTTTGGTGCTCTTCCGTGAGGTGAGGTGTAGCAGGGAGGACACCAGGTCACTGGGGTCACGGTGCTCCTCGCGCTGGGGCTCCTGACGCTGCTTGTGGGTGCGATCGTTAGAGATCACCTGCGACAGAAGTATGCCGAAGGCCTGGGGCATTGCCTCTATGATGCGAGGGGAAAGGGGAGGACCCGGAGTTAATATTCATAAATTCAGCATTCAATTAAATTCAATGGTAAATCCCAAGACTTGCTTCAAAGTATGTGGGCTAGGGTTGGGGGTGGGCTAGGGTTGTCCATGCCTGAGGTTAGGCTGGGATGACCGAGGTTAGGCTGGGATGACCGAGGTTAGGCTGGGATGACCGAGGTTAGGCTGGGATGACCGAGGTTAGGCTGGGATGACCGAGGTTAGGCTGGGATGACCGAGGTTAGGCTGGGATGACCGAGGTTAGGCTGGGATGACCGAGGTTAGGCTGAGATGACCGAGGTTAGGCTGGGATGCCCGAGGTTAGGCTGGGATGACCGAGGTCATTAGGCTGGGATGACCGAGGTTAGGCTGGGATGACCGGGTTAGGCTGGGATGACCGAGGTTAGGCTGGGATGACAGAGGTTAAGCTGGGATGACCGAGGTTAGGCTGGGATGACCGAGGATAGGCTGGGATGACCGAGGTTAGGCTGGGATGACCGAGGTTAGGCTGGGATGACCGAGGTTAGGCTGGGATGCCCGAGGTTAGGCTGGGATGACCGAGGTCATTAGGCTGGGATGACCGAGGTTAGGCTGGGATGACCGAAGTTAGGCTGGGATGACCGAGGTTAGGCTGGGATGACAGAGGTTAAGCTGGGATGACCGAGGTTAGGCTGGGATGACCGAGGATAGGCTGGGATGCCCGAGGTTAGGCTGGGATGACAGAGGTTAGGCTGGGATGACCGAGGATAGGCTGGGATACCGAGGATAGGCTGGGATGACCGAGGATAGGCTGGGATGACCGAGGATAGGCTGGGATGACCGAGGTTAGGCTGGGATGACCGAGGTTAGGCTGGGATGACCGAGGTTAGGCTGGGATGACCGAGGTTAGGCTGGGATGACCGAGGTTAGGCTGAGATGACCGAGGTTAAGCTGGGATGACCGAGGTTAGGCTGGGATGACCGAGGTTAGGCTGGGATGACCGAGGTTAGGCTGGGATGACAGAGGTTAGGGCTGGGATGACCGAGGTTAGGCTGGGATGACCGAGGTAGGCTAGGCTGGGATGACCGAGGTTAGGCTGGGATGACCGAGGTTAGGCTGGGATGACCGAGGTTAGGCTGGGATGACAGAGGTTAAACTGGGATGACCGAGGTTAGGCTGGGATGACCGAGGATAGGCTGGGATGACCGAGGTTAGGCTGGGATGACAGAGGTTAGGCTGGGATGACCGAGGTTAGGCTGGGATGCCCGAGGTTAGGCTGATGACCGAGGTCATTAGGCTGGGATGACCGAGGTTAGGCTGGGATGACCGGGTTAGGCTGGGATGACCGAGGTTAGGCTGGGATGACAGAGGTTAAGCTGGGATGACCGAGGTTAGGCTGGGATGACCGAGGATAGGCTGGGATGCCCGAGGTTAGGCTGGGATGACCGAGGATAGGCTGGGATGACCGAGGATAGGCTGGGATGACCGAGGATAGGCTGGGATGACCGAGGATAGGCTGGGATGACCGAGGTTAGGCTGGGATGACCGAGGTTAGGCTGGGATGACCGAGGTTAGGCTGGGATGACCGAGGTTAGGCTGAGATGACCGAGGTTAGGCTGGGATGACCGAGGTTAGGCTGGGATGACCGAGGTTAGGCTGGGATGACCGAGGTTAGGCTGGGATGACCGAGGTTAGGCTGGGATGACAGAGGTTAAGCTGGGATGACCGAGGTTAGGCTGGGATGACCGAGGATAGGCTGGGATGACCGAGGTTAGGCTGGGATGACCGAGGATAGGTTGGGATGACCGAGGATAGGCTGGGATGACCGAGGTTAGGCTGGGATGACCGAGGTTAGGCTGGGATGACCGAGGTTAGGCTGGGATGACCGAGGTTAGGCTGGGATGACCGAGGTTAGGCTGGGATGACCGAGGTCATTAGGCTGGGATGACAGAGGTTAGGCTGGGATGACCGGTTAGGCTGGGATGACCGAGGTTAGGCTGGGATGACCGAGGTTAGGCTGGAATGACCGAGGTTAGGCTGGAATGACCGAGGGTAGGCTGGAATGACCAAGGATAGGCTGGGATGACCGAGGATAGGCTGGGATGACCGAGGATAGGCTGGGATGACCGAGGATAGGCTGGGATGACCGAGGTTAGGCTGGGATGACCGAGGTTAGGCTGGGATGACCGAGGTTAGGCTGGAATGACCGAGGATAGGCTGGGATGACCGAGGATAGGCTGGGATGACCGAGGATAGGCTGGGATGACCGAGGATATGCTGGGATGACCGAGGATAGGCTGGGATGACCAAGGTTAGGCTGGGATGACCGAGGTTAGGCTGGGATGACCGAGGATAGGCTGGGATGACCGAGGATAGGCTGGGATGACCGAGGATAGGCTGGGATGACTGAGGTTAGGCTAGGATGACCATGCCACTTCTCAAGATTGTTTTTGTTCTTTCCTTGACCGCCCAGGCGACAGAGAGAACTCACATTCATGTGAACATTGTAGCAGAAGGCTGGGCAGCAGTTGGCAGTGCTGATCAGTGGAGGCTGCTGAGGGGAGGACGGCTCATAATAATGGCCGGAACGGAGCAAATGGAACGGCATCAAACACTTGGAATCCAGGGAAACCATATGTTTGATGTATTTGATACCATTCCACTGATTGAGCCCGTTCTCCCCAATTAAGGTGCCACCCAACCTCCTGTGGTGCAGTTGTTGAAGCAGCCCTGGCTCTTTCAGGAGGAGGCTCCTACTGTATATTTTCCTCTCAGAGCTCGGTGGGTTGAAACAGCTGAGAATGCTTGCTCTAGTGAGCTCCACATAGCTCCAGTGAAACGGATCAAAGTGTCAACGGATGGCCCGGCCAGTGTGTGAGATAACGGAACCCAGCTGGACATGAACAAAGGTCTAGAGGACTCGGTGTCTGTCCCACAGCCTCCAACTAAAAAGAGCCATGTTTATCTACACTGAAAGATCAACATCAATATTATCACTGACTACATGCAAGACACTTTTCTCAAATATGCTGTAGTGATGGAGAGAATTTGAGAATCCCCCAATATTGTCATTGTATGGTATGGCGAGGTGAAATATCTCACCTTTTATATATACTTTCCGAGGCAGTGGAGCCTGCTGAGAGGAGAAGGGCTCATAATAATGGCTGGAACGGCGCAAATGGAATGGCATCAAACACATGCAAACCCGCTCCCACCATTACCATGAGCCCGTCCTCCCCAATTAAGGTGCCACCAACCTCCTGTGTTCTGAGGGTATTTTGAGTCTAGGGCTGCACCATTGACATGTGTAATATCCATATCACATGCAATATTTTGAAATGCCACTCAGCAGTGTGTAATGTCCGTTTGTATAGTTTACTCGTTTGTTGTCTCTCTCCTCTAGCGGCTGCTTCCCACACACACCAAGCCCTGCCCCCTGTCACTCAAGCAGTACGCTTCCTCTGCTGTTAGATCCAATATACGTTTGCATGCTGTTCTGTTAGGTCAAATGCAGTCAACACATTGTTCCAAACAAGAACGATGGTGCTCTCCATTTTGTTTCTTAATATAAATCATTGTATTTCTATGATTCCAACAGGTCACCAAAGTGTTTTGATCTATATCGCAAGTCAAATTGCAAAAGCAGTATTTGGCTAACAAAAGAAAATCGCAACGAAATGTTTTTCCCATTTTGTGCAGCCCTACTTGAGACATATTACTACATAAAATAAACATAGCAAACTCATGTGACTAATTAATGGAACTACCTTTGTCTTTACTCATCTCTTTGGCCAGTGAATCCAACTTCCTCCTGAGGGACTTCTTACGCTTTTGACCATCTAAGAAAAAAAACAAAAAACACTTCCACAATATTGCATTACCATACACAAATGTTTTCATCACTCATCACAATCACTCAAAAATATACTTAAACAGACAACCCAAGCATAAATCATAATATTTAAAATGTGGAATATGAATCCTAATCCTAGTTTTCAATAGCACTGTTAAAGTCACATGTGACAATCCACACAAAAACATGGCCGGATATACTGTGTCTTGTCTTTTCTAACTCAATCCATATGTAGAAAGGGTGGTTCTAATGTCTGCTACTATTTCAGATTACATTTCATGTGTTTTTCCTACAGTTGACTGTTTACTTTTCATGCTAGTGTTTTCTAAAGATTGAATGCTGTAGTTATTGCGAGTGACTGTTGATGGCAGTGCATGTCTATAGGGTGCCTGTCCCATGTTAACCTAAAATAGTTAAGGCAGGAGCACACGAGGAAATGTAATCCAAGACAGAGCCTGGCTGACCAGAAACAGACCATGAGGTGAAGATAGACAACCTCACACCACGACAAGACAGTTGAAATAAAAAACTCATACAGCTACATAACAATAATTTACTATCTTCTATACAAACAGTCATTAAATACATAGTTAAAACAGGGTTTTACAAATTCCTATCCATGCAAACGCTAAATACACAGGACATCCTATGTAAAATACACAGAATAAACTAGAAATTATTTATTACATTCAGTTTTGGTGTCAGTATCTGTTGTGTAACATTCAGACTTGTTGTGACAAGAATGTTTTCCAAGTAGCTTTGCTCGTTAAATGGAGAGATCAGGAGATAGTGGATGTTAGATGGCCTCCAAGCCTGAATAGTAGAGTACCTTTGGGGATGGTGATCTGGCAGCCCAGGTTGTATTCCTGGAGCAGCCTGCTGAAGGCCACTTCTTGCAGGCGGACCCTCTCCAGCTCTGAGAGGCTCTGGAGGGGCACAGGCTTCAGACGAACGCTCCGCCCTGACATGCTGTTCCACGTGAAGGCACCCTGTGGTGAGGAGACAGGACACACACACGTCAGAGAGGAAACAAGGGATACACACACATACACACATCAGATACATCTAGCAGTACTGTTACTGGTCATGCATTTGTAAAGCAACAGATATTTCTGCCTGACCTGACAGTTGAGAAACTGGAGCACATCAATCATTTGACAATTCCCATGATTAATTCCCAGTTGGTTTTAGCCTAATATGTGTTCAGATCTAGTTTGGTTTCTATTGTACAACAAATTATTTAAGGAACATACAAATTCTTATTTCTTTCAACTCTGTAAGTAAGTATGAAGCAGAGTTCATGTGAATAATCTCCCTGACAACGGATCTCAATGACGACGAATCTCCCTGACGATGGATCTCCCTGACGACGGATCTCCCTGACGACGGATCTCCCTGACGACGGATCTCCCTGACGACAGATGGTTATTTTGCCCACTAAAGGAAGAGAATGTAAAAACTGGGTCATGCCAACCACTCTAAAAGGAAACAGACTCATGTACTTTCCGCAAACTGAACAAACCTTTAAAAGCGAGACACAAGAGCAAAACTAGAATTTAAAACACATTATCTCTCGACCTCCTAAATGAGAAGTGTGTAGGCCTAACAGGCCTAACAGTATAAAGAGCCTGTTCTGTTAAGTGAAACCCATTTACTCGGCCATTACCAAATATGTCTCTCTCCCGTCATCTCCCCTGGTCTATAATGAGGTCACAGTCCATGGTTTCAAAAGGCCATCAATAAAAGCCTAGTTGTTGTAATTTCCTCTCTGACTGGAGAACATGGTGAATAACACAGCTGGATGGGCTGAAACTCCCACTGTGTGAGAGAGCTTGCCAGAGCACCATCCATGCTTAGGAATGTCAGACATTGAGCCCTGTGTTTCAAGCCTCATTACAGCCTCTCCCAGCTCTGGTTGGAGAGGTAAGTGCTGCTGACATACTGTAGGCCAACTCTCTCTGTCTAATGTTGAGATGGTGTTAAGTGTATATTCATTATCATCTGACAGTATCCAAGAACTGTGACATGGAGAGAGTTCAATACTCATCCAGCCACCACCATGCGTGGAGAACATTCCACACAATACAATTTGACTAACATTTCAGGCTTGAGAAAACACACTGATTTACTTGTATAATGCAAATTCAAGACGAACAAAACAACAGTTAATGATCTATGATGAAAAGGACTCTGCTGAGTTAGTTAATAGGATGAACCCCTGTTGTGATCTACCAGACTAGGAAACCAGGAGTCCTCACTCGCTGCTGAAAACCCTGACCTCGGAGCATCTCTCTAATAAATCAACCCAGCAGATTAGACTTCCTTTGATCTCATATGAGCCATGCTCCGAATCGACTTACGGGCTCATTATCAGGCTTTGCCTACACTACTGTACAGTAGCTTACTCTCTCCTGTTGGGAGAGAAATGTCTTTACTTCACAAAGTCTAAGTACTTTAACTGAGTTAATATCACGCACCTGATACTGAACCATGGACATACATGTACATCTAACCGCTCTGCTCAGGCATGCTCTACCTCTATGGCATTGGACATACATGTACATCTAACCGCTCTGCTCAGGCATGCTCCACCTCTATGGCATTGGACATACATGTACATCTAACCGCTCTGCTCAGGCATGCTCCACCTCTATGGCATTGGACATACATGTACATCTAACCGCTCTGCTCAGGCATGCTCCACCTCTATGGCATTGGACATACATGTACATCTAACCGCTCTGCTCAGGCATGCTCCACCTCTATGGCATTGGACATACATGTACATCTAACCGCTCTGCTCAGGCATGCTCCACCTCTATGGCATTGGACATACATGTACATCTAACCGCTCTGCTCAGGCATGCTCCACCTCTATGGCATTGGACATACATGTACATCTAACCGCTCTGCTCAGGCATGCTCCACCTCTATGGCATTGGACATACATGTACATCTAACCGCTCTGCTCAGGCATGCTCCACCTCTATGGCATTGGCTAACACCTCAACTGCAATCAGAGGTTCTGGGGATGGAGAGTAGAACTATAACAGAATAGAAAAGAACAACTTGTTTTTTTCTGTTGAGGAAACCAACAAACATAGACACTAGGCGTACTTGGGAGATCTAACGGAGATCTAAGGGAGATCTAACAGAGGTCTAACAGAGATCTAAGGGAGATCTAACAGAGATCTAAGGGAGATCTAACAGAGATCTAAGGGAGATCTAACAGAGATCTAAGGGAGATCTAAGGGAGATCTAACCGATTTAAGGGAGATCTAATGGAGATCTAAGGGAGATCTAACAGAGATCGAACGGAGATCTAACAGAGATCTAGGGGAGATCGAACTGACATCTAAGGGAGATCTAGGGGAGATCTAATGGAGATCTAACGGAGATCTAAGGGAGATCTAACAGAGATCTAACGGATATCTAATGGGGATCTAAGGGAGATCTAACAGAGATCGAACGGAGATCTAACAGAGATCTAAGGGAGATCTAAGGGAGATCTAAGGGAGATCGAACGGAGATCTAACAGAGATCTAAGGGAGATCTAACAGAGATCTAAGGGAGATCTAACAGAGATCTAAGGGAGATCTAACGGAGATCTAAGGGAGATCTAAGGGAGCTCTAACGGACATCTAAGGGAGATCTAACAGAACTAAAGGAGATCTAATGGACATCTAAGGGAGATCTATCCATTATACTGTATCAATCATGTTTCACAGCCTTGACGGCCTCCTGACATTACAGTTTTTACCTCAGCTCATTGTGAGGGTTCCTCCCCTGGTAGGGTGTTGAATCATTGAGTCATTTTCCCCAGTCCAACCCTCCATCGGCTACACAAGGGACTGATACTGTGTAGTACTTCCTTCCCTAATCAACAAACAAAAGATTGTTGCGATTCTCTCCATGTTCTGTCCACTGGAGCCAAGATCTCTGCTGTAGCCAGAGAATGTGTTTAATCTCCCTTCTCTGCGTGCCAACCCATAAAGGCCAAAAACACACACACACACGTTTGGTGTTAATTATCCACAGCTGGGAGGCATCAACACCCAGTAATACATCACAGCACGTTATCACACGTTTCCACAATGTGGGATTGAACACAGAGTAAATGGGATAATAAGTCTGCCCAAACAATCCGGTTCAACAACATTACATCTTATTGTGTGGATACACGTGATATATTGTGAAAATTGTCGTCGGTTTTTCTGATATGAGAAAGTGGTCGAGAGGAAGGAAAATAAGATACATTCTATTCTTCTTCTTCTTCTATTATTTTTACAAATCAAACTCAGAGGTAAAGCTCAAATCCCTGCTAGTTAATTGGCTTCCGAGTGGCGCAGCGGTTTAGGGGAGGGTTTGGCCCGGGGTAGGCCATCATTGTATAATAAGAATTTGTTCTTAACTGACTTGCATGATAAAAATAATAATACATAATAAATAATGGTTGAGGCTTGAGCAGGTGTCAGTCCGGGGTTGGGATACAGTCAGAAAGTCAAATAAAGCCGTCAATACAACCCTTTCCAAGATTTAATACGTCTGGTAGGTAACTTAGCAACCACGTAATGGTTTACTTTCCCCCTTGCAGTTTTACATATATTTACATAACAGGCTGTAGCATCTGTCCACATAATTACAGGGTATTTGTTTACAACCCACTCTGATTAAGATGAAAAGATAAGTGGGTTATGTACTGTATACATGGCAAGCAGTGGAGGCTGCTGAGGGGAGGATGGCTCAAAATAATGTCTGGAACGGAGTAAATGGAATGGCATCAAGCACATGGTGTATTTGAAACCATTTGTTACGGCTGTCGTCTGAATGAGACCAAGGTGCAGCGTTGTAGGTGTACATTTTGAATTTATTAAATGAACACCAAAAAAACAAGAAAGATAAACGACACGTAAAGTATAGTAGCGCTAAACCAGCAACTAACAAAAACAAGATCCCACAACAGAAAGTGGAAAAAGGGCTGCCTAAGTATGATCCCCAATCAGAGACAACGATAGACAGCTGCCTCTGATTGGGAACCATACTCGACCAAAAACAAAGAAATAGACAACATAGAACCCATCAAACCCATCAAACTGAAAACCCATCAAACTGAGAATCCATCAAACTGAGAACCCATCAAACTGAGAACCCATCAAACAGAACCCATCAAACTGAAAACCCATCAAACTGAGAACCCATCAAACTGAGAACCCATCAAACAGAACCCATCAAACTGAAAACCCATCAAACTGAGAACCCATCAAACAGAACCCATCAAACTGAAATCCCATCAAACTGAGAATCCATCAAACTGAGAACCCATCAAACAGAACCCATCAAACTGAGAACCCATCAAACAGAACCCATCAAACTGAGAATCCATCAAACTGAAAACCCATCAAACCTAGAACCCATCAAACTGGGAACCCATCAAACTGAGGGAACATCAATCTGAGAACCCATCAAACTGAGAATCCATCAAACTGAGAACCCATCAAACTGAGAACCCATAAAACTGATGGAACATCAAACTGAGGAAAGATCAAACTGAGATCCCATCAAACAGAGAACTCATCAAACAGAGGGAACATCAACCTGATAACCCATCAAACTGAGAACCCATCAAACTGAAAACCCATCAAACTGAGAACCCATAAAACTGATGGAACATCAAACTGAGGAAACATCAAACTGAGAACCCATCAAACAGAGGGAACATCTAGATGTGTGTGCGTTATGATAGACTCATTTGTATATTACCCCATATCCTATTCATATCAGCTTTAACGACAGCTCTCATCTGCTCAATCTGTTCCGATGTTCCTATGAGATCTCACTACATCAGACGAGGCTGTGGGAGGAGTTATAGGATGTAATGGCTGGAATGGAATTAATGGAATAGTATCAAACACATCAAACATATGGAAACCACGTGTTTGACTCCGCTCCATTCATTCCATTCCAGCCATTACAATGAGCCCTTCCTCCTATAGCTCCTCCCACCAGACTCCTCTGCAGTACATCCCATGGTTCACCATCCTATTCAGAGACAGTCCAGAAGGGCATGGTCCCACCATCCTACTCAGAGACAGTCTAGAAGGGCATGGTACCACCATCCTACTCAGAGACAGTCCAGAAGGCCATGGTCCCACCATCCTACTCAGAGACAGTCCAGAAGGGCATGGTCCCACCATCCTACTCAGAGACAGTCCAGAAGGGCATGGTCCCACCATCCTACTCAGAGACAGTCCAGAAGGGCATGGTCCCACCATCCTACTCAGAGACAGTCCAGAAGGGCATGGTCCCACCATCCTACTCAGAGACAGTCTAGAAGGGCATGGTACCACCATCCTACTCAGAGACAGTCTAGAAGGGCATGGTACCACCATACTACTCAGAGACAGTCCAGAAGGGCATGGTCCCACCGTCTTACTCAGAGACAGTCCAGAAGGGCATGGTACCACCCTCCTACTCAGAGACAGTCTAGAAGGGCATGGTACCACCATCCTACTCAGAGACAGTCCAGAAGGGCATTTGTCCCACCATCCTACTCAGAGACAGTCCAGAAGGGCTTCGTCCCACCGTCCTACTCAGAGACAGTCTAGAAGGGCATGGTCCTCACATTGACAACTACAGACATGTGGACTAGACTCTCACATTACCCCACCACTCATAAAGCATCTCTCGTTGAACTGTTTAGTGTAACAGCAGTCTTGGATAAGGTTATTAAGGGAGGGTATACTTACTGGAAACTTTCTACATTTAACAGGGTCACTAGATGTCTTGTGATAGATTACATAAAATCCTTGAAAGATACCAGCATTTTGTTAGTTTACTGGTAAACTTAGAAAGTTTCCAGTAATATCCCCTCCCTTTGCAACCTTATCCAAGACTGCTGTACTTCAGATTATGACAGGTGTCTGTAATTATCTCTGGCCCTCTGTTGGGCCTTATCACATTTAAGATATATGAAATCATTAAATAAATTATAAAAAAATAAGATGACAATGCTGTAAAACATTCTCCTAAATATAAATCATCAACTAAGTGATTACCATTTGTGTTTAATATGAGGGTTTCAGCATTTAATATCCTATATATATATATATATATATATATATATATATTTTTTTACAATGTCAATACGATAGCTGTCAATGTCTTGTGGTCAAACTGGTGGCAGTTATGAAGAAAGTCAATAGTTGGACAAGTTGCAGAGGTAATTGAAAATAATGGCATTGTTGATTAGATGCTTTTCATTAATTAAGCTATTTTCTCTTGAACCATATGGTTTATCTACTAGAACCTAATGTACAATATGGACACATTTATAAACAATGAATACTATACCGTATATGAATACATTTGAAATAAAAAAATTAAAAAGTTATTCAAGCATAAATGACCAAAGTTATGACAGCTTGCCATAGAATTTTTGTTAATTAACAAAATTACTGAAGATTCCGGTAACTTTGGTAAATTAGCGGTAGCTTAGCAACCCTAGTCTTGGTAATGAAATGTTTACTTTGACTGTGTGTGTGTGTGTGTGTGTGGCAACAACACCTTGGATGAAAGCTACCAGCATACGGTGGCTGAGATAGGAGAGCAAGCAGAGGGATGATGATCCGTATAAAATCAGTAAGCATAGGAGAGAATTCCACTAGAGTGGTCAACTCTAATGTCTAATACAATTTATCCGAAGGTTATGATTGTATGTGTGAGTAGGATGGTACCTAATCATATCACAGTGGGGAAAAAAGAGCATTCTATGAAATGGATCAGTCACTTTTCCCTGAACAGCTTGAAAGACATCATGTAAACATGTCACTCTGACTGTGCATTCTTTCACATTAAAAGGAGAAACCTGGTTTTGAAAAGATTGAATGTGTCATTAAAGGGGAATGTTGTTAGTCATGCTAACCCTGAGTTCAATCTCATCTTAAACATGATATGTGAAAACATTACGCAACTCAGTGGTGTTTTCTGTCCAATTACAGGTGAGAGGTGCTGCCCTGCTCACTAAACCCCACCTCAGACGATGAAAGAACATTAACAGAGGTAACATACAGTACTGTACAGTATATAGCCACATGGTATGCAACACATAGCCATAAACCGCCACGTGTGTGAGTAGGGATGCTTATTCCTGTTACTAACAGTTCTGATAGTTAATAACATAAAATAGAATGGATTTCCATTCAGTTTCATGAAATAGTACTTAAATTCATCATGTACTGTAATACTGTAGCATCCTATATGAAAGAGTTGCCACAATGTGCATGTCCTTCAGTGGTCCGTCCCCAATGCAATTAAAAAAAGAGAAAGTGTTAGCCATCACTCAGTGAGGTACAATGAGTAGACATGAGCAAGGGAAACACAAAGTAGTGAGACTGACAGCTCAGAATACAGCCATTAAGGACACTTGAGATAGGTATGTTGGGTGATGAATATTCCTCCCTGCTCAGGAAACCATTGAATGGAACATTTAACTAGTCCTGTTCTCCACAAAGACTTCAAACCGCGGCTTGACTCATTTTAGAAACAAATCCCGAAAACAATACCAAAACCTCTACAAGTCCAACACTAATATAATTAACTAACAAAGTGGAAGAGAAACGGCCACCGTCCCAATCTGAACTAAACATGATTCTGCATGCTGATCAATATTTATGACTGCACCTCAATGAGGTTATTTTCGGGTTGGTTGACTGTTCATTGACTTTCTGATGTCTGGGAAGTTCACAACCTGCACACACAGCAACCATTTATCTAGATTGAGGGGAAACACAACCTCGATTTGTTATTTCCAATCTGATGACAAGATGATAGATAGGGCATAGTAATGACAGCTTCTGTGGCACCAAAGATAACTAAAGGAAACTAGATTCTTGGCATATTCAAAACAATACCATAGGATTTTTTTATAGACATTGTGAACAAAAACAGGCTTCAATGATTACTATTATTGAGCTTTCACTAATATAGTGTTTTTAGAATAATGGTGTAAAACAGTTTATCATACTTCATATAGTACTTCCTGCTTTTAAGCAAATAGTATTCAGCTACAAGGAGACTCCACAATAATGTGTTATCCTTCATACTACATGAAGCACAAGGTCAGATGCACATATTTTCAAGGATAATTCATTTAAAAAACATTACTAAAAAGTGACCATGTAAGTTGCAGTATGATTTTCCTCCTACAGTTTCTACATGTATCACTGAGGTCCAATAAGATTCATAAGAAATATGGTGTTTAGCTCAATGGGCTAACAGGGTCTTGTTCATGTATTTGTTTCGTTTTTACATTTGAGTCATTTTGCAGACGTTCTTATCCAGAGCGATTTACAGCAGCAATAAGGGTTAAGTGCCTTGCTCAAGGGCAAATTGACAGATTTTTCACCAAGTCGGCTCAGGGATTCGACCCAGTGACCTTTGGCTTAACTGCTAGGGTACCTACAGCCAAAGTCATATTGATAACTCTGGTTCGAAACCAGGTCAGTAACATCTGCAAACAGAAAAATCTAAAGCTTGGCACAGCTCCAGACTTCACTGAAAGCACTATAACAGGGATCATCAACTACACTGAACAAAAATATAAACACAACATGTGTTTGTCCCATGTTTTATGAGCTGAAATAAAAGATCCCAGAAATGTTCCATACGCACAAAAAGCTTATTTCTCTCAAATTTGGCACACAAATTTGTTTCCATCCCTGTTAGTGAGCATTTCTCCTTTGCCAAGATAATCCATCCACCTGACAGGTGTGGCATATTAAGAAGCTGATTAAACAGCATGATCCTTACACAGGCACACTTTGTGCTGGGGACAAGGCCACTCTTAAATTTGTAGTTTTGTTACACAACACAATGCAACAGATGTCTCAAGTTTTGAGGGAGCATGCAATTGGCATGCTGACTGCAGGCATGTCCACCAGAGCTGTTGCAGAGAAAGTAATGTTCATTTCTCTACCATAAGCCGCCTCCAACATCGCTTTAGAGAATTTGGCAGTACGGCCAACCGGCCTCACAACCGCAGACCACGTTTAGCCACGCCAGCCCAGGACTGACACACCCGGCTTTGTCACCTGCGGGATCGTCTGAGACCAGCCACCCAGACAGCTGATTAAACTGAGGAGTATTTATGTCCGTAATAAAGCCATTTTGTAGGAAAAAACTCATTCTGATTTGCTGGGCCTGGCTCCCCAGTGGGTGGCCCAATGCCCTCCCAGGCCCACCCATGGCTGCACCCCTACCCAGTCATGTGAAATCCATAGATTAGGCCCTAAATAATTTATTTAAATTGACTGATATCCTTATATGAACTGTAAATCAGTAAAATAGTTTAAATTGTTGCATGTGGCGCTTATATTTTTGTTCATTATAGATTCAGTAACGGGACGATTTGTTTCTTGAGCGGATGGTCAGGGAGCCGGAACATAATTACAAATATTTTGTAGATAGAAAACTGACCGCAAGAAGCCCAAACAGATATAATATTTGACTAAAACATAATAATTTCAAACCTTGCTTACATTTGTATACTATTGCATATACACTATAAATACAAAATTATGTGGACACCCCTTCAAATTAGTGGATTCAGCTATTTTAGCCACACCCGTTGCTGACAGTTGCATAAAATCGAGCACATAGCCATGCAATCTCCAGAGACAAACATTGTCAGTACAAAGAGCTCAGTGACTTTCAACGTGGCACCATCATAGGATGCCACCTTTCTGCTATGCGGACAATAAACAGCTGTACATTTCGATGAAACATGGTGAAACCACAAAATTGCCCTCCCTAGAAGCCTGTGTTTCAGACATAAGGAAGTGGATGGCGGCAAATGTTTTACTTTTAAACTCGGACAAAACAGAGATGCTTGTTTTAGGTCCTAAGAAACAATGAGATCTTCTGTTGGATTTGACAATTAATCCTGATGGTTGTACAGTCATCTCAAATACAACTGTGAAGGACCCTGGCGTTACTCTGGACCCTGATCTCTCTTTTGACGAATATATCAAGACTGTTTCAAGGACAGCTTTTTTCCATCTAGGTAACATTGCAAAAATCAGAAATGTTCTGTCCAAAAATGATGCAGAAAAGTTAATCCATGCTTTTGTCACTTCTAGATTAGACTATTGCAATGCTCTACTTTGCAGCTACCCGGATAAAGCACTAAATAAGCCTCAGTTAGTGTTAAACATGGCTGCTAGAATCTTGACTAGAACCCAAAAATGTGATCATATTACTCTAGTGCTAGCCTCTCTACACTGGCTTCCTGTTAAGGCTAGGGCTGATTTCAAGGTTTTACTGCTAACCTACAAAGCATTACATGGGCTTGCTCCTACCTATCTCTCCGATTTGGTCCTGCCGTACATACCTACACGTACACTACAGTCACAAGACGCAGGCCTCCTTTACTGTCCCTAGAATTTCTAAGCAAACAGCTGGAGGCAGGGCTTTCTCCTATAGAGCTCTCTTTTTATGGAATGGTCTGCCTACCCATGTGAGAGACCTCGACCTTTAAGTCTTTATTGAAGACTCATCTCTTCAGTAGGTCCTATGATTGAGTGTAGTCTGGCCCAGGGGTGTGAAGGTGAACGGAAAGGCACTGAAGCGCCGAACCACCCTTGCTGTCTATGCCTGTCCGGTTCCCATCTCTCCACCGGGATTCTCTGCCTCTAACCCTATTACAGGGGCTGAGTCACTGGCTTACTGGTGCTCTTCCATGCCATCCCTAGGAGGGGTTTGGCGCCCCCCTCAGGTTCGTGCCGTGGGGGGAGATCTTCGTGGGCTATACTCGGCCTTGTCTCAGGGTAGTAAGTCGGTGGTTGAAGATATCCCTCTAGTGGTGTGGGGGCTGTGCTTTGGCAAAATCACCCAGATGGGGAACCCTGCACTAAAGTATAGTTACACTGTTTTAGGGGGTGGCGACACAATCTCAGATATGTTATATTTTCTAAAAACCAAAACAAACCGTATCACAATTCTAGAGATTCAACTTAGCTTCGCCTTCAGACATACTCCAAGAGATGGCTGATAATGTCTGAACTGATCATAAATGCTTTCAGTAGAAAAGCAAGTTCTTCTGTCAGGATGTTGTCAGTCAGTCAGCCCCATAATATTTACTAAGAATTCATGCTGGTTCTGACGTCATCATAACCCACAGTCCTTGTACCACCCCTGGTCCTAAGTAACACTTGATTTAATATGAGACCCATTGGCAGAACTCCCTCTCATTTATGTCAGTGAATTACATTCTAAAACCATCTTTGAAAAAAAGAGAAATTAGCTGTAAACTTAAGCAATTAACAGAGTTGCTTAACAAGTTCCCGCAATGAAGCATTAGTGCAAGGTGACTTGAGCATTAATCCCAGCAGTGATGTAGAACATGCTTTGTGCAGCAA
This sequence comes from Oncorhynchus tshawytscha, assembly GCF_018296145.1. Taxonomy (NCBI): domain Eukaryota; kingdom Metazoa; phylum Chordata; class Actinopteri; order Salmoniformes; family Salmonidae; genus Oncorhynchus; species Oncorhynchus tshawytscha. The sequence goes on along the minus strand of NC_056431.1, from coordinate 72,763,620 downwards.
TACAGACGGTAAGGAGGACTCACTCTCCCATTGTGGAATTCAGTTTTCCCAGTTATAGCCTCAGGTAGGTTCCTTATAGGCCAGGTATGGGGTCATACAGTTCATAGACCACTGATGGCCTGAACTCACCTAGATCACTGTCTGTAGACTATCACACCCTGACAATTACAGTTTGTGAAGCTACCCACTGGGCACACACTGGTGGAATCAACGTTGTTTCGACATTTCAATGAAATTAATTTGAACCAACGTGGAATAGACGTTGAATTGAAGTCTGTGCCCAGTGGGTATGCTTATTGGTTCTTAGCCCAACGCACCGCTGATATCACATGATAAGAGGTCATGTACGATTGCTTACTGAAATTCCCACATGACTGACTCAGCGATCCACCTAATAAGTATGGGGAACTCCTCGTGGACAAGACAAAAGGGAAGCCACCTGCTCTTCAGCGTTCCTGTTGCCTACCTGTCACTGTTAATTACTGGGCAGCAATGTACTGTATATGAGACGTCACTGTAAAGCCAAACGGTCACATGTGCATGTAGCCATTCCATTAAAGACTGGGACACCAACAAAAACAAACCACGGAGAAACGGCGTCCCATTACATTTTAATTGTGATGATTTCTAGGCTATAACACAATGCACGGCATTACATGTGAGGAGCATTTATTTATTTTTAACATAATTTGAAGTTATATGTCATACAAAAGTCTGAAGAGAAGCAGACATGAGGCATTTCCAATTACAACTAATATCTCCAAAATGATGTTATCGTTGACACTTTATCGAACCAACATTTTTAATACAAAATGTAGGAAATTCTCAATATCTTTTTTTAATCGTTGACACTTTATCGAACCCCCTTTTTTAATACAAAATGTAGGAAATTCTCTATATCTTGGTTAAACATACGCAAATGTTGGTTTGTTCAAAAAGTCTACACAGCTGACGCGGTACAGAAGAGCACGGGACAATACTTACAAAGTACGAGATGCGCCTGTTGAAGGGTAGGAGGTCCCCCATGATCCGAATACCTACACAGCCCGCGACACAGAGCGTTTGTGGAGTTACATTTTAATTTACATCAAGTTTGCTGAAATGTAAGTCGCTACGTCAATGACTGCAAATAGATAACATGTAAGATGTTGCTATATTTGCCCTCAGTTTTACTACATTTTCTCGTTTAATAACTCTCATTTGCGCTTCCCCTTGTCTGGTGAAGCTTAGGTCCTTGAAGAACGAAACGCAAGGAAGCCTGACGATAGACGGGGCGGGGAAGTTTGATGCGCTCTCTCTCCATTGGAAAGTTCAACAACTCAGTTATTAATGACGTGATGACAAACACTGTCACAATCCTAAGAAAGATTCCGCCATTTGTGTTTTAACGCATATTAAACATGCCATCCTTCACACAATACATATTTTCCAATCCAAAATGTACCGACTTGTCTCACTGTGATAAAATATATTCTAGACTAGAGGTCATACCTCAACATCATTCAATATTGTATTTACGTTCCACTATCAATGTGCTGTCCGCGAAATCTATTTGCGTGAATAATTTACAAAGCAGACCATTTGGTTGAGGAAGTTGATGGGAGGAATGTCTCTGTGTCGTAATAAAACTGTTTATATAGTATGAAGTGTCCAGACCAGATGTAATGCATCAGGACATGCAGATAAATGTAAAGACCTTTGTGATGTAGTAATTATATGGGTAGCCTACTTAAATTACGTGCTATGCAAACGACAGTGCTATGACCCTGCTAAACATGCATTACACTATATAATATGTTGTAGTTGTATTAACCTGCTTCTCACGCTTGAAAATATATTAAATCCAAATGAGATCCAGTCTACATGGTTACAACATGGTCCCATTAGCCTACTGTCCACAAAGGGTAAACAAATGTCTCTATTGCCTGAGAATGTGGATTGACTCTCCCTTATGGAGAAGAGAAATGGACATGTTTGTTATTACTGTGACATGCTGACATCTTCAGCAGCTTTGCCCATCTAAATAGGAACAACTCCTGTTCGAACAAAACAAACAAACTGCAGGTAGAGGCCAAAAACCGTGACCACTCTGTTTTTGCACAACAAATCTAAGTTATAACCCTCAACTTTCGACCACATTCTTGGGATTAGCCTGAGGATCGAGTTTCAAGACATGAGGACACAGTACTTGTGCAAGGATGAACAAAAACGTAAGTGTTTTTCATTGAATATCAGCTTGTTTGACTCGGTTTGTATTTTACATTGTTTTTCTATAACATTTATTATCATATTTATAAATTGTGACATTTTTATGATGCAAACATACAATGTTTTCTGTAATTAGAATTAACAATTTTTCAAGCCAATAACTATTTTTGGCTCAGGGGTTCAATATGATTAGAAGAAACTATAATCTGACTAGGAACATAGTTGTAAAGCCTATAAATGTGGAAAATTGGACTTTTAATGAGACTTTTAATCAGACTCATGGGATAGCTTTTCTCTGCAAGATAATGGCTCAGTAACGTTTGATCCAAAATATATCTGATGAAATGGGGTTACAATTTTAAAAAGCTCTTGAGATTTGCATTGCAATCCTCTGTTTTCTCAGTATAGTGTGGAGCAAAGGAGGCTGCTGAAGGGAGGACAGTTCATAAGAATGTCTGGAATGTAAGACAATGGAACGGCATGTATTTAATATCATTACACTTATCCCGCTCCAGCCATTACCACAAGCCCATCCTTCACAATTAAGGTGCCACCAATTCCCTGTGGTGTGGGGGAATACCAAGATGCCTAGCCCACCAGAAACAGCCATGCATTGCGTAACATTCAGAGCAGGTTGTGCTTTGCTAACATACTGATACCATCGCAAAGCCTAACTAATTTGATTATTTGAAACCATCCAAACAGCTGGATCGTCATCTTGACTACTTTCTTATGTCATTCTCGGTGACAACAAAAGTTTTTAAAAAAGTGTTAATAGGGGACAGAATGCGGTCGGACCGTCAAATAATTGGCATATCCACTACCGTTCAAAAGTTTGGGTCACTTAGAAAAGTCCTTGTTTTTGAAAGAAAACATTATTTTTTGTCCCATAAAATAACATCAAATTGATCAGATATACAGTGTAGACATTATTAATGTTGTAAATGTATATTGTAGCTCGAGACGGCTGATTTGTAATGGAATATCTACATCAGGCATACAGAGGCCCATTATCAGCAACCATCAATCCTGTGTTCCGATGTACGTTGTGTTAGCTAATCCAAGTTTATCATTTTAAAAGGCTAGTTGATAATTAGAAAACCCTTTTGCAATTATGTTAGCACAGCTGCAAACTGTTGTCCTGATTAAAGAAGCAATACAACTGGCCTTCTTTAGACTAGTTGAGTATCAGGAGCATCAGCATTTGTGGGTTCGATTACAGGCTTAAAATGGCCAGAAACAAATAACTTATTTCTGAAACTCGTCTGTCTATTCTTGTTCTGATTAATGAAGGCTATTCCATGTGAGAAATTGCCAAGAAACTGAAGATCTCGTACAACGCTGTGTAATACTCCCTTCACAGAACAGTGCAAACTGGCCCTAACCAGAATAGAAAGAGAGTGGGAGGCCCCAGTGCACAACTGAGCAAGAGGACAAGTACATTAGAGTGTCTAGTTTGAGAAACAGATGCCTCACAAGTCCTCAACTTGCAGCTTCGTTAAATAGTACCTGCAAAACACCAGTCCCAACATCAACAGTGAAGAGGCGACCCTGGGATGCTGGTCTTCTAGGCAGAGTTGCAAAGAAAAAGTAACATCTCAGACTGGCCAATTTAAAAAAAAAAGATTAAGATGGGCAAAATACCACAGACACTGGACAGAGGAACTCTGCCTAGAAGGCCAGCATTCCGGAGTCGCCTCTTCAATGTTGAGACTGGTGTTTTGCAGGTACTATTTAATGTTGAAGAATGGTATTTTCCCCTTTGTTCAGAAATGAAATAATCTCCAAAATATTGCTATTTTTAAAACAAGCCATAGAAAGTTGGTTGCAATTTCAGTTTAATCCACCAGAAAAGACAGAACAAATATCACAGTAAATATTCTGGTTAAACTAAAATATACTAATTAATTATTTTTTTTAACTATATTTTTTTTGAAAAAAAAACAAGAAAAAACCCCCAGTATAATCTTTTTAAATTCTGTCATAAATAGGACTGGTGGAGTTATATCACACATTCAGCTAAAAAAAAAAATGGAAATGTCTGCTATACCCAACATCACAACCAACTAATTGCAGCATTACCACAAAAATGGAAGAGGCAAGTGGAAGGGGGAGAACGTAAGGAACTTGTTTGTCGGCTCTGCATTAAAGATCAAAATTGTGATATATATATAATTGTGATAAATAAAAAAGTATACCAGTTTCATTTAAGGACCAAATTTAAGGACTAAATTAAAATTTTTGCAAATTCATAAAAAATTAAAAAATTGGAAATATAACATTTACATTTATTTTCAGACCCTTTACTCAGAACTTTGTTGAAGAGATGTTCGATTGTGTTCAAGTGGCTGGGCCACTCAAGGACATTCGGAGACTTGTCCCGAAGCCACTTTCTTGGCTGTGTGCTTAGGGTTGATGTCCTGTTGGAAGGTGAACCTTCGCCCCAGTCTGAGGTGGCTTCCGCCTGGCAACTCTACCATGTAGGCATGATTGGTGGAGTGCTGCAGAGATGGCTGTCCTCCTGGAAGGTTCTCCCATCTCCACAGAGGAACTCTGGAGCTCTGTCAGAGGACAATCAGATTCTTGGTCACCTTCCCAAACAAGGCCCTTCTCCCCTGATCAGCTCTAGGAAGAGTCTTGGTGGTTCCAAACTTCTTCCGTTTAAGAATGATGGAGGCCACTGTGTTCTTGGGGACCTTTAATGCTGCAGAAATGTTTTGGTACCATTCCCCAGATCTGTGCATCAACACAATCCTGTCTCAGAGCTCTACTGACAATTCCTTCAACCTCATGGGTCGGTTTTTGCTCTGACATGCATTGTCAACTGTGGGATCTTATATAGACACGTGTGTGCCTTTCCAAATCATGTCCAATCAATTGAATGTTCCACAGGTGGATTCCAATCAAGTTGTGGAAACATCTCGAGGATGATTCATGGAAACAGGATGCACCTGAGCTCAATTTTGAGTCTCATAGCGAAGGGTCTTAATACTTATGTAAATAAGGTATTTCTGTTTTTACTTTTTAATAAATGTGCCAAAATGTCTAACACCTGTTTTTGCTTTGTCATTATGGGGTATTGTGATGTCATTATGGGTTATTGTGTCGATTTATGAGCATTTTTAGTTATTTAATTAATTTCAGAATAAGGCTGTAACGTAACATAATGCAGAATAAGGGAAGGAGTCTGAATACTTTCCGAATTAACTGTATATATGGGGGATACAACCATCCCAGCTCTGCAGATTTTGCTGTGAAGAGACAGAATCATTAAATCATTTGTTTTGGTACAGTTCATATGTAGCTTGTTTTTGGTCGCAGGATCAGGAATGGCTGAAGAATTGCAACATTTACCTGGAGCTTACTCTGCAAATTGCACTGCTGGGTGATTTAAAAAGTCATACTTAATTGATTAATATTATAATAATACTCTTAGCAAAAATGTGTATCTTTAATTTACAATCTTTAGAAACTATGAGAAAATAACATTTCAGAACATTTGTGAAACATCACAGCTGAAAAATATATGGCAAATAGAAGCTGGAAGGTCTTCATAGATAGATGGGAGGGGTTGAGTGTAGCTGCAGGCTGGGACTGGATGGTCTTCAGAGATAGATGGGAGGGGTTGAGGTTAGCTGAAGCCTGGGACTGGATGGTCTTCAGAGATAGATGGGAGGGGTTGAGTGTAGCTGAAGGCTGGGACTGGATGGTCTTCAGAGATAGATGGGAGGGGTTGAGTGTAGCTGAAGGCTGGGACTGGATGGTCTTCAGAGATAGATGGGAGGGGTTGAGGGTAGCTGAAGGATGGGACTGGATGGTCTTCAGAGATAGATGGGAGGGGTTGAGGGTAGCTGAAGGATGGGACTGGATGGTCTTCAGAGATAGATGGGAGGGGTTGAGGGTAGCTGAAGGCTGGGACTGGATGGTCTTCAGAGATAGATGGGAGGGGTTGAGGGTAGCTGAAGGCTGGGACTGGATGGTCTTCAGAGATAGATGGGAGGGGTTGAGGGTAGCTGAAGGCTGGGACTGGATGGTCTTCAGAGATAGATGGGAGGGGTTGAGGGTAGCTGAAGGATGGGACTGGATGGTCTTCAGAGATAGATGGGAGGGGTTGAGGGTAGCTGAAGGATGGGACTGGATGGTCTTCAGAGATAGATGGGAGGGGTTGAGGGTAGCTGAAGGCTGGGACTGGATGGTCTTCAGAGATAGATGGGAGGGGTTGAGGGTAGCTGAAGGATGGGACTGGATGGTCTTCAGAGATAGATGGGAGGGGTTGAGGGTAGCTGAAGGCTGGGACTGGATGGTCTTCAGAGATAGATGGGAGGGGTTGAGGGTAGCTGAAGGATGGGACTGGATGGTCTTCAGAGGTAGATGGGAGGGGTTGAGGGTAGCTGAAGGATGGGACTGGATGGTCTTCAGAGATAGATGGAAGGGGTTGAGGGTAGCTGAAGGATGGGACTGGATGGTCTTCAGAGATAGATGGGAGGGGTTGAGGGTAACTGAAGGATGGGACTAAAAACAAACAAAAGATAACTATTGTAAAATATACTCTGTCCATAAAATGTATATAATATGTATAAGCTGGAAGTAGAAGTCTGAGTGATGTTGTCCATTAGTTTACTCCAATTAGGGGAGGGATGGTAGGATTAGGGGAAAATAATAAAGGAAAATATGATTATATTTTATATTTGCAAAAAATATATATGGGGGATTGGAAATTATGCTGACAATTACATGGAAACCACAGTCTATCTGCAATATTAAAACTGATCTACCTCCTAATGAAATACAAAAAAATATTTTAACAGCTGGATCTTGCCAAAAGCTCAGACAAACACAGTTTGATCCTTCTTCCAGTAGACTAAACACATTTCAAATCAAATCAAATTTTATTTGTCAAATTGCGCCGCATACAACCTTACAGTGAAATGATAACTTACAAGCTCTTAACCAACAATGCAGTTAAGAAAAATAAGAGTTAAGACAATTAAATAAACTCAAGTAAAAAATAAAAGAGCATCAGTAAAATAACAATAACAAGACTATATACAGGGGGTACCGGTACTGAGTTAATGTGCAGGAGAACAGGATAGTCAAAGTAATTGAGGTAATATGTACATGTATGTAGGGGTAAAGTGACTATGCATAGATAATAAACAGCGAGTAGCAGCAGCATATAAAAGGGGGAGGCGTCAATGCAAATAGACTGGCTAGCCATTTGGTTAGCTGTTCAGCGGTCGAATGGCTTGTGGGTAGAAGCTGTTAAGAAGTCGTTTGGACCTAGACTTAGCGCCCCGGTACCGATTGCAGGGAGTTTGTCCCCAGTGATGTACAGGGCCGTACGCATTACTCTCTGTAACGCCTTGCTGTCGAGGCAGAGCAGTTGCCATACCAGGCAGTGATGCAACCAGTCAGGATGCTCTCGATGGTGCAGCTGTATAACGTTTTGAGGATTTGAGGACCCATGCAAAATCTTTCCAGCCTCCTGAGGGGGAATAGGTGTTGTCGTGACCTCTTCGCGACTGTCTTGGTGTATTTGGACCATGATAGTTTGTTGGTGATGTGGACACCAAGGATCTAGAAGCTCTCAACCTGCTCCACTACAGCCCCGTCAATGAGTAGTCCACGATCAGCTCCTTTGTCTTGATCACGTTGAGGGAGAGGTTGTTGTCCTGACACCACACTGCCAGGTCTCTGATCTCCTCCCTATAGGCTGTCTCATCATTGTCGGTGATCAGGCCTACCACCGTTGTGTTGTCGGCAAACTTAATGATGGTGTTGGAGTCGTGCTTGGCCACGCAGTCATTGGTGAACAGGGAGTACAGGAGGGGACTCAGCACACCCCCCCGATGGGCCCCCGTGTTGAGGATAACAGTGGGAGATGTGTTGTTGCCTACTTTTAACATCTGGAGTGGCCCGGATCCAGGATCCAGTTGCAGAGGGAGGTGTATAGTCCCGGGTTCCTTAGCTTATTGATGAGCTTTGAGGACACTATGGTCTTGATTGCTGAGCTGTAGTCAATGAAAAGAATTCTCACATAGGTGTTCCTTTTGTCCAGGTGGTAAAGGGCAGTGCTGAGTGCAATAGAGATTGCATCATCTGTGGATCTGTTGGGGCGGTATGCAAATTGCAGTGGGTCTAGGGTTTCTGGGATGATGATGTTGATGTGAGCCATGACAAGCCTTTCAAAGCACTTCATGGCTACAGACGTGAGTGCTACGTGTCGGTAGTCATTTAGGCAGGTTACCTTGGTGTTCTTGGGCACAGGGACTATGGTGGTCTGCTTGAAACATGTAGGTATTACAGACTCGGCCAGGGAGAGGTTGAACATGTCAGTGAAGACACTTGCCAGTTGGTCAGCGCAAGCTCGGAGTACATGTCCTGGTAATCCACCTGGCTTTGCGGCCTTGTGGATGTTGACCTGTTTAAAGGTCTTACTCTCATCAGCTACTGTGAGCGTGATCACACAGTCTTCCGGAACAGCTGGTGCTCTCATGCATGCTTCAGTGTTGCTTGCCTCAATGCGCGCATAGAAGTCTTTTAGCTCGTCTGGTAGGCTTGTGTCACTGGGGAGCTCGCGGCTGGGCTTCCCTTTGTAGTTGGTAATAGTTTGCAAGCCCTGCCACTTCCGACGAGCATTGGAGCCGGTGTAGTAGGATTCAATCTTAGTCCTGTATTGACATCTTAGGACATAGCGGGATTTGTTTTATAAGCGTCCGTGTTAGAGTCCCGCTCCTTGAAAGCGGCAGCTCTACCCTTTAGCTCAGTGCGGATGTTGCCTATAATCCATGGCTTCTGGTTGGGGTATGTAGGTACGGTCACTGTGGGGACAACGTCATCGATGCACTTATTGATGAAGCCAGTGACTGATGTGGTATACTCCTCAATGCCAATGGATGAGTCCGGGAACATATTCCAGTCTGTGCTAGCAAAACAGTCCTGTAGCTTATCATCTGCGTCGACTGACCACTTCCGTATATTGATTAATTAATGACATAGTATTAATTTTTATGGTTTTAGCAGGAGCTGGTTACATCTGGTTTTCTACATCAAACCTCAAACTGTCTTATTACCTTATTATCTCCAGTGTTGGTTTTAGCTATTGGTATAATGATATGAGTTTAATGATATGAGTATAATGATATGAGTTTAATGATATGAGTATAATGATATGAGTTTAATGATATGAATATAATTAAAAGAGTAAAACATTACGAGTATAATGATATGAGTATAATGATATGAGTTTAATGATATGAGTTTAATGACATGAGTTTAATGATATGAGTATAATGATATGAGTATAATAATATGAGTTTAATTAAATGTGTAAAACGATATGAGTTTAAAGATATGAGTAAAATGATGTGAGTAGAATGATATTAGCATAATGTTGTACGACACAATAAGATGACATTTATGAAACACCCATATTTCAAACAATTAGCAGTACTTAATCAAGCCTAGATTTGATCTTGACTTTTTGAATTTTGTATAGTCGTGGTCTGTGAGAGCTACGCAGGATATCGTTTATGAAAGCCCTCTGCTCCTCCTCCAAGCCCTCTAGTCTCCTCTCTTCTCTCTAGAGCTCTTAGGAATGCAGTCGGCATTCCGTCCAAACACTGGGAGCTAACTACCCACACTGCAGTCCTCCAGACACACACCTCTCTCTCCCAGTCAGCATCATATCAATCAACCATGACTTCTCTTTCTCTCTGGAGGAAACATACAGATTTCCACTTCAGCTTGGAGTCTAAAATCAGAAGACCTGCATTAATTAAATGATGATGGGCATGAGGGCCATCTTACAGTACTGATATACGGCTGATACTGTCTGTGGGTCAAGTATGCCCCTGACTCCCAGCGCACCAGAGAAAGTGCATTGGACCAAAGGTCAGACAGAAGAGTCAGTCTGCTGTTATTCCTTCCAGCTGCCAGCAAGCTGGAGATGTAGCACCATCCAAACAGGAAGCTAGAGATGTAGCACCATCCAAAACAGGAGGCTACAGATGTAGCACCATCCAAAACAGGAAGCTGGAGATGTAGCACCATCCAAACAGGAAGCTGGAGATGTAGCACCATCCAAACAGGAAGCTGGAGATGTAGCACCATCCAAACAGGAAGCTGGAGATGTAGCACCATCCAAAACAGGAAGCTGGAGATTTGGCACCATTTAAAGAGGAAAACGTCCAAACATTCCTCTCATGCTATTGAATGCAATGATGTCCTATATTAAAAAAAGGTGACATTTGGAGTGTGCAATGGCTGGTTTCACATGTTGGGCTAAAATTAAGAGCATTTTCAAGTGCAACATTAATGGCGGTGGTATTGGGAAACAGCTCATAGATTTGCTCCTACAAACAATGAAGTTAGCATTAAGATGCTTTAGTGAAAACCGGGCCTAGAGCAATTAACAGGATCAATAAGTGTGTTATTCAAGGGCTCATCAACATATTTTCACCTAGTGGGCTCAGGGATTAGAACTAGCGACCTTTAGGTTATTGGCATAACGCTCTTAACTACTAGGCTACCTGCCACTAGGCTACCTTTCGCATGTGAAAATCGAATTTGCTGTTTTACATGTAAGAAATATGTGGAATTTGTAGTTCACATGTGGGGGTGAAATAGTGTTATTCTCCTCACGTGAAAAGCTGGTGCTAAAATGTTGCAATATCAATGTTTCCACATGTGGAACTGCAAAATACCATTCTGTGAATAGATTACTTAACCTACTTCTTATTCCTGTGCCATCCACTCCATTATTATTGTAGTCCTCTATGGTGTTGAATTGATATACTGTACATGTTACCACTAAAAGGAAGGCATTCGGAGTGTTACATCCACTCCATTATTATTGTAGTCCTCTATGGTGTTGAATTGATATACTGTACATGTTACCACTAAAAGGGAGGCATTCGGAGTGTTACATCCACTACATTATTACTGTAGTCCTCTATGGTGTTAAATTGATATACTGTACATGTTACCACTTAAAGGGAGGTATTCGGAGGGTTACTTCTGCAGGCCTCTTCTTCATACTGAAAGAAGCCCAGTGAAAAGAACAGAGAAGCTTTCTCTCCGTATCTCCTTATTTTTCTTATCTTGTTTTCCAGTTTGTATGCATGGTTACGTTTTCAAAATCTAGAGACAACATGTTTAACTAAACTGTGTTGAGTTTTCTGGTCATTTTGATCTACAGTGCCTTGCGAAAGTATTCGGCCCCCTTGAACTTTGCGACCTTTTGCCACATTTCAGGCTTCAAATATAAAGATCTAAAACTGTATTTTTTGTGAAGAATCAACAACAAGTGGGACACAATCATGAAGTGGAACGACATTTATTGGATATTTCAAACTTTTTTAACAAATCAAAAACTGAAAAATTGGGCGTGCAAAATTATTCAGCCCCCTTAAGTTAATACTTTGTAGCGCCACCTTTTGCTGCGATTACAGCTGTAAGTCGCTTGGGGTATGTCTCTATCAGTTTTGCACATCGAGAGACTAACATTTTTTCCCATTCCTCCTTGCAAAACAGCTCGAGCTCAGTGAGGTTGGATGGAGAGCATTTGTGAACAGCAGTTTTCATTTCTTTCCACAGATTCTCGATTGGATTCAGGTCTGGACTTTGACTTGGCCATTCTAACACCTGGATATGTTTATTTTTTAACCATTCCATTGTAGATTTTGCTTTATGTTTTGGATCATTGTCTTGTTGGAAGACAAATCTCCGTCCCAGTCTCAGGTCTTTTGCAGACTCCATCAGGTTTTCTTCCAGAATGGTCCTGTATTTGGCTCCATCCATCTTCCCATCAATTTTAACCATCTTCCCTGTCCCTGCTGAAGAAAAGCAGGCCCAAACCATGATGCTGCCACCACCATGTTTGACAGTGGGGATGGTGTGTTCAGGGTGATGAGCTGTGTTGCTTTTACGCCAAACATAACGTTTTGCATTGTTGCCAAAAAGTTCAATTTTGGTTTCATCTGACCAGAACACCTTCTTCCACATGTTTGGTGTGTCTCCCATGTGGCTTGTGGCAAACTTTAAACGACACTTTTTATGGATATCTTTAAGAAATGGCTTTCTTCTTGCCACTCTTCCATAAAGGCCAGACTTGTGCAATATACGACTGATTGTTGTCCTATGGACAGAGTCTCCCACCTCAGCTGTAGATCTCTGCAGTTCATCCAGAGTGATCATGGGCCTCTTGGCTGCATCTCTGATCAGTCTTCTCCTTGTATGAGCTGAAAGTTTAGAGGGACGGCCAGGTCTTGGTAGATTTGCAGTGGTCTGATACTCCTTCCATTTCAATATTATCGCTTGCACAGTGCTCCTTGGGATGTTTAAAGCTTGGGAAATCTTTTTGTATCCAAATCCGGCTTTAAACTTCTTCACAACAGTATCTCGGACCTGCCTGGTGTGTTCCTTGTTCTTCATGATGCTCTCTGCGCTTTTAACGGACCTCTGAGACTATCACAGTGCAGGTGCATTTATACGGAGACTTGATTACACACAGGTGGATTGTATTTATCATCATTAGTCATTTAGGTCAACTTTGGATCATTCAGAGATCCTCACTGAACTTCTGGAGAGAGTTTGCTGCACTGAAAGTAAAGGGGCTGAATAATTTTGCACACCCAATTTTTCAGTTTTTGATTTGTTAAAAAAGTTTGAAATATCCAATAAATGTTGTTCCACTTCATGATTGTGTCCCACTTGTTGTTGATTCTTCACAAAAAAATACAGTTTTATATCTTTATGTTTGAAGCCTGAAATGTGGAAAAAGGTCGCAAAGTTCAAGGGGGCCGAATACTTTCTCTCAATTCACTTGAGTGTAGCCAAGCTAAGTAGCTAGCTCATTTTGTATGCAAGTCAATGAGAACATGGCATTTAGGTAGATTTTTTATTTCCGTTAAATGTTTTGGCTCTTAAATAGTTTTAATTTTACAAACAAGGGTACATATTAAGTGTATTTACATGTGGACATATGAACCACGCTAATGACATGTATTTAAATGCTCCTTTATATATGACATTTGTATCTAATGGTCGCATGCTAATTGCTGACAGCTAGCTAGCATAGTAATAGGTGATAGCTAGCCTTCCATCTTGTCCTAGCTAGCTATTTTTAGCTTATGTTATTGTTAACTGTCCATTAGTTTTTGTGATGTTAATTACACAGTCCTACAAAGGATTTTAATATATGTGTTTTCTATTGGATTGAATGTAAACAGATACTTTTCTACATTTTATTTTTTTAGTTAAGAACAAATTCTTATATACACTGATTGCCTAGGAACAGTGGGTTAACTGCCTTGTTCAGGGGCAGAACAACAGATTTTTACCTTGTCAGTTCGGGGATTCAAACTAACAACCTTTCGGTTACTGTCCCAATGCTCTAACCACTAGGCTAGTGGTTCTGACAGCTCCCCTGTCAGAGAGCTGTCACAGAGCTGTCAGAAGAGCAGTCAGAGTTAATCAATTAACTCAAGTTAACTTTTTGTAATTTTAGTGGATTTTTTTCTTTTATTGTGATTATTTGCGTTGTCTGAAAGTGTTCAAAACACTGAAAACATCCCATATACAGCTAAAAACAACAATGTGATCTCAAAACAAGTTGACATTGAGGTACAAGAAAGTGTGCTTTATCAACTTACCAGATTCTCCTAGCCGCTACTTCGACAATCTTCTAATGCTTTTTACATTAAAAAAAAATCATAAATTACAGCTCAATTTGATCAAATTCTGAATTTGAGATTAATTGTGATTAATAACAGCAAATCCTGTGATTAACTTGATTACATTTTTAAATGTTTGTCTGCCATATTTTGACTGGTTCCATTTTCTGACTGTTTTTTCCAAGGATGTTTATTCTGGAAACCAATATTCATTGGACAGCTCTTCTTCCAATGACACGTCATTATTACACGGCATGTAATTTCACATTTAATCAATTATAATTGTGTTGAGACAAATGTTAAACTATTAAAAACACATGTACTGTATAGATTTTGTTGAACAGGTTATCAGCAGTGTTAAAGTAATGTGGTACATGTCTCCCTCTAAAGGACATGAGAGGACTTAAATACTATCTATCTGCTGGGAAATAAAGGAGATGCTGTGCAATAGATTCAAATATAAAATGTCTTCCAAACGATTGATTAATGAAAGCATGTCAATAATAAGCCAATCACTGAATATTACTTTTCATGCATGTTTTGACGTGGCTAATTAATTGAATACAAAGGCTAGTTTAATCTCTTTATTTCTAAGAGATGAAAACAACTCATTAAATCATTGAATCATTAAATCATTGAAAACAATGATTTAAGAATTTCATATTGCAAAGGGTCAGGTTAGTTCAGGTCATAAGATGGTGAATGACAGTAAGTAGCCAGCAGATATCAGCATTGGGCTATACCCTGAGATTCAACTGAGCTTTACCATCATACTGTACATGGAGGAAAAGACAGAGCATCCCCCATAACAGCCATCATCAGAGAAAACAGCAACACACAGACACAGACCCACAGTTGTATCATATACAGACATTCATTTGGGGTCCACAGTAATTTGTGTTTAAAAAAAAATGACATGACTAAATCTCTACATTTCACATTTTTCTCAAAGGGTGCACCAAGTTTCCTACTGTAGCCGGTGGCAATTTAATATCAAAGCAACGTGATATCGTAAAATCAACCTAAATGAAACCCAAATCCTCCATTACTAATGCAGCGGAGGTTGCAGATAGACAGAGAATATCCACAGCCACATGAAACATGAATTCACTTACTGTAAGGCTTTGATGCCTAAAGCAGTTATATCAAAGAATCTTTGTAAACATTACGACAAAGCTCTACTGCTCAGGAGAGGTAGTCCCTTAGAAGCAATGAAAGGTCATGACTTCCTCTCTAGGTCTCTATGTATATTCATATTAGGTTCACTGCCTCATGTGTCTCTCATCTAATCTCCTTCTCTAGTGAGAGATCATCTTTTTTGTCTTAAGGCTGGGTTGTTAAGAGTGAGGTGATTATTAGATTTAATGAGACACAACCAGCCCAAGCTATTACTTTGTGATGAGCCACGGAGAGCAACACACTAATATGAAGCAATATGATCCCCATTGAAGATCCACTCCCTGAGTGTGACAGATGAATGTTCCTTCTCCTCCATTACGTTTTCACATCCGCAAGAAGCAGCCGCTGTGCCATCTATATTTAGAAAGGCTTTCTCACCAAATAACAACAACAATGTTCTGTGGCGAGCTCTCTCACTCAGCCCATTTACACTGAACTAGGTAGAAATCCATTCCAGTCTATTCTCTCTCTGAAAGAGGGAGTAATAAGTCCAGTAATTATGTGAGGAGGAGTGAAGAGTCTTCTCTTATAAAATAATTCAGGAGACTGTCAACTAGTACTATAAATACTGACAAAGCAGGCAAACAGATGAACACCTTTGTCACACTGGCAAGTAAAACAGGCACTTTCATCACCTCGGCAAGTAAAATGTTAGGAGGAAGTTGATCGTCTTCATACTGCTCTATTTTTAACGTAGAAAATATGGATTATTTCGAACAGATCAGAAATACTTGCTCGACATATTCCGTGGCAGTCATCCAGGCTGTGGGTTGGAAAGGCTTTCTGGGCTCAAACTGAGTTGCTACAGTTTTGCAGCTATTCGGGCAGAACACATTGAGCTGACTGGCCCTCTGGGTCACCGTCTGAGAACATAGCCATACGGACCACAAAATGAAAATAACCATTGATTTATTTATTGAAATGTTATTTTCAGGTTCACAGTTTCACTATCTAACTCGTAGATTGTATATTTTCGCCCCTTTTCGACAGCGGAGGCGTAGGTACAGTGCCTTGCGAAAGTATTCGGCCCCCTTGAACTTTGCGACCTTTTGCCACATTTCAGGCTTCAAACATAAAGATATAAAACTGTATTTTTTTGTGAAGAATCAACAACAAGTGGGACACAATCATGAAGTGGAACGACATTTATTGGATATTTCAAACTTTTTTAACAAATCAAAAACTGAAAAATTGGGCGTGCAAAATTATTCAGCCCCCTTAAGTTAATACTTTGTAGCGCCACCTTTTGCTGCGATTACAGCTGTAAGTCGCCATCACAGTCTTTCGCAAGGCACTGTATATGAGCATACGCTACTTTGTGTGGTAGGTTCTACAGGCAGGTCTAGTTCCATGCCATACACACTGACTGTCTCCTGTGGGAAGAAATATTTGCCTGGGGGAATGTTGCCAAGGATCAGGTTCAGCAGTTCTGCTGTGAGAAATAAGAGTTGAGATGTACTTCATGTAAACCAGATGTCCCTTTTAGCTTTACATTTCAACCCAGCCATCACAGTCCTCAAGTAGATCCTATTCAGGGCATGTTCTACTGTATATGAAATATACAAGAATAAAAGTGAAAACTAGACAAGGTCTTCAATGGTATCTAACGAATGAAATATAAATCATGTGTCAAATCACTATGCTAGGATAGGATTGACAATGATGTGCTTTTTGGGAGATTGTAATGCCATAGCAACCTCGGTCCCGAGGCTAATTGCTACCACATAGAGCCGACTGGGGGACAACACTAATGCAATAGTGATCCTACAGTGTATATATTAGTGGATAGAATAATGAGAATAATAGTCAAATCATTCAGTTTTCTTTATTTGTAAAGTGTATTGTAACATGTTAAAGGCACTTTAAATACATTGAGATTTGATTTGATTTTGAGTGTACCACTATCCAAAATTACATTGACATCTCCCCCTTTTCGATTCCATGGGGTTCAGCAATGATTGAACCAGCTTGTTGATCACTTGCATACGACACTCTATATCAAATCAAATCTAATTTTATTGGTCACATACACATGGTTAGCAGATATTAATGCGAGAGTAGCGAAATGCTTCTGCTTCTAGATCCGACAGTGCAGTAAAATCTAACAGGTAATCTAACAATTCCCCAACACACACAAATCTAAAAGGGAGGAATAACAATATGTACATATAAATATATGGATGAGCGGCATAGGCATGGTGCAATAGATGGTATAAGGTACAGTATATACATATGAGATGAGTAATGTAAGATAAGTTAACATTATAAAAGTGGCATTGTTTAAAGTGACTAGCGATCCATTTATTAAAGTGGCCAGTGATATGAGTCTCTATGTAGGCAGCAGCCTCTGAGTTATTGATTGATGTTTAGCAGTCTAATGGCCTTGAGTTAGAAGCGTCTCTAGGTCCCAGCTTTGATGCACCTGTACTGACCTCGCCTTCTGGATGGTAGCGGGGTGAACAGGCAGTGGCTCGGTGGTTGTTGTCCTTGATGATCTTTTTGGCCTTCCTGTGACATCGGGTGCTGTAGGTGTCTTGGAGGGTAGGTAGTTTGCCCCCAGTGATGCGTTGTGCAGACTGCACCACCCTCCGGAGAGCCTTGTGGTTGGGGGCGGTGCATTTTCCATACCAGGCGGTGATACAGCCCGACAGGATGCTCTCGTTTGTGCATCTGTAAAAGTTTGTCAGGGTTTTAGGTGACAAGCCAAATTTCTTCAGCCTCCTGAGGTTGAAGAGGTACTGTTGCGCATTCTTCACCACACTTTCTGTACAGCCAGCTGCCCTACCTGGACCATTTCAGTTTGTCTGTGATGTGTACGCCTAGGAACTTTCCACCTTCTCCACTACTGTCCCTTCGATGTGGATAGGGGGGTGCTCCCTCTGCTGTTTCCTGAAGCCCACGATCATCTTCTTTATTTTGTAGATGTTGAGTGAGAGGTTGTTTTGTTGACATCACACTCCGAGTGCCCTCACTTACTCCCTGTAGGCTGTATAGTCATTGTTGATAATCAAGCCAACTACTGTTGTGGCGTCTGCAAACTTGATGATTGAGTTGGAGGCATGCATGGCCACGCAGTCATGGGTGAACAGAGAGTACAGGAGGGGGCTGAGCATGCACCCTTGTGGGGCCCCAGTGTTGAGGGTCATAGAAGTGGAGATGTTACTTCTTACCTTCAACACCTGGGGGCGCCCCGTCAGAAAGGCGGCCCGTCAGAAAGTCCAAGACCCAATTGCACAGGGCGGGGTTGAGACCCAGAGCCTCCACCTTAATGATGAGTTGAGGGTACTATGGTGTCGAATGCTGAGCTGTGATCAACGAACAGCATTCTTACATAGGTATTCCTCTTGTCCAGATGGGATAGGGCAGTGTGCAGTGTGATGGCGATTGCATTGTCTGTGGACCTGCTGGGGCGGTATGCAAACTGAAGTGGGTCTAGAGTGTTAAGGTAGAGGTGATATGATCCTTGACTAGTCTCTCAAAGCACTTAATGATGACAGAATTGAGTGCTATGTGGCGGTAGTCATTTAGTTCAGTTATCTTTGCCTTCTTGGGAACAGGAACAATGGTGGCCATTTTGAAGCATGTGGGGACAGCAGACTGGGATAGGGAGAGATTGAATATGTCCGTAAACACACCAGCCAGCTGGTCTGCGCATGTTCTGAGGATGCGGCAAGGGATGCCGTCTGGACCAGCAGCCTTGCGAGGGTTAAAACTTTTAAATGTCTAACTCATGTTCGCCACGGAGAAGGGGTCCTTGTTCGCGGGCCGCGACGGTGGCAATGTATTATCCTCAAAGCGGGCATGATAACTGTATGCCTATAGGGCATTAAACATCCAAATGTATTCTGCATGCATGTTACATCTACAGATGTATTATCTAAATTTGACAAGTTTCTCACCACAGGAAAATAATCCTGCAGCAACAGGAAATGTAAATGATTATTTGGATTTTAATTTTTTTTTAGTTAGGATACATCAAGTCTGACATTTTGAAATGGAAACTAGAAAACTTTTAAAGTATTTTTAAACCTTGAATACACTACAATTATCATTTCCTGCTAAACAGGAAAATGATACATCAGAGTGATCTCATTAAGATAGTCTATCTGTAAGTGACAGATAACGCTCCTTACAGAAACAGAATATCTGTGGACATTTTAACACGACTCTCGGATCTGGGTCTGAACCTTTAACAACCCAATGGAAAAATGTACCTTAAACCACCCCATGGAAAACATCACCTTTAACAACCCCATGGAAAACTTCACCTTTAACAACCCCATGGAAAACTTCACCTTTAACAACCCCATGGAAAACATCACCTTTAACAACCCCATGGAAAACATCACCTTTAACAACCCCATGGAAAACTTCACCTTTAACAACCCCATGGAAAACTTCACCTTTAACAACCCCATGGAAAACTTCACCTTTAACAACCCCATGGAAAACTTCACCTTTAACAACCCCATGGAAAACATCACCTTTAACAACCCCATGGAAAACTTCACCTTTAACAACCCCATGGAAAACATCACCTTTAACAACCCCATGGAAAACATCACCTTTAACAACCCCATGGAAAACATCACCTTTAACAACCCCATGGAAAGCCTCACATGCTGCAGTTACTTTGTCCTAACCAGGGACCCCAGGCTAGTGCGGCACAAGTTACAGAACATACTGTACATCTTATTATAGGAGAGAAAGAGAGAGCTGACTCTTGGTGGGGGAGAGGTGCCGTGTTTCATACAGTGGGGAAAACAATGTCAAACTGACTTCACTGTTGTTATTCAGTCGGACTACAGTCTCTTAGATACAGCATGAACACAGGGCCACAGTCTCTTAGATACAGCAGGAACACAGGGCCACAGTCTCTTAGATAGAACAGGAACACAGGGCCACAGTCTCTTAGATAGAACAGGAACACAGGGCCACAGTCTCTTAGATACAGCATGAACACAGGGCCACAGTCTCTTAGATAGAACAGGAACACAGGGCCACAGTCTCTTAGATACAGCAGGAACACAGGGCCACAGTCTCTTAGATAGAACAGGAACACAGGGCCACAGTCTCTTAGATAGAACAGGAACACAGGGCCACAGTCTCTTAGATACAGCAGGAACACAGGGCCACAGACTCTTAGATACAGCAGGAACACAGGGCCACAGTCTCTTAGATAGAACAGGAACACAGGGCCACAGTCTCTTAGATACAGCAGGAACACAGGGCCACAGACTCTTAGATACAGCAGGAACACAGGGCCACAGTCTCTTAGATACAGCAGGAACACAGGGCCACAGACTCTTAGATACAGCAGGAACACAGGGCCACAGTCTCTTAGATAGAACAGGAACACAGGGCCACAGTCTCTTAGATACAGCAGGAACACAGGGCCACAGACTCTTAGATACAGCAGGAACACAGGCACACAGTCTCGTAATGGCACCTTGGGCCTATTACATGTGACTGTGGTTACTGATCTGCACTGAGATATTCTTAAACAATAAGGCCCGAGGGGGTGTGGTATATGGCCAATATAGCATGGCTAATGGCTGTTCTTATGCACGACGCATAAGAAGAAGATGCAGAAACCTCATTGAGCATTTGTAATGAACATCTGTGCTTCGTATCACCATCACACAAACAACATGAGCCAAGAAGAACATCTCATCATCATTCTTACCGTTGATGAGTCAGTCTTCAACAGGTTTTAATCCAGAAGACTAACATAATTGGTTTATCATGTATATATAGTTTTAAATCAACATTATAAACCGTATGCAAGACGTAACACAACATTTAAATCATGTTACTATAGCATAAGTAAATATGCATAACGCCCACTAATCAACGCACTTGTGGTGTTGTAAACACAGGCAGCTGATTTCCAGAACACGAGCACCATGTAAGATCTGCAGCCCCAATGACGTAATAAATCATATTAAGTATCCCATTGTCATAGAACGAGTCCTCCTGCTATTAATCAGCCTCAATAGAATTTATAGTGATTACATTTCTGAGTGGTCTGGCTTTGGATTCGGTGTGAAGAAACCAGAAGCCTGGTCTTCATTAAAAGCCTATCGTAATGTCGCCGTCTCAATACGTCTCGGTAGAACTAAATAAACAGCACAGCCGTGGATACCTTCTTAAGGAAGTGCTGCTAGGACTTGATGTGCACAGCCTCAGAGATCCCTGCATTTATCCTTCACCTTGAAGTACTGCCACTGAATTGGTAAACTGCTATGGCTTTAAACTGCCCTTAGTGTCCTGAGCACAGGAGGTTGGTGGAACCTTAATTGGGGAGGACAGGTTCATGGTGATGGCTGGAGCAGAATCAAACGCATGGTTTCTATGTGTTTGATGCCATTAGCTCTATTCCAGTCATTATTATGAGCTGTCTTCCACTGGTCCTAAGGGTTTGCGTCCATCAAGAGCTGTAGGAAATGTGTCAATTTACATATTATTTAACTAGGCAAGTCAGTTTAAGAACAAATTCATATTTACAATGACAGCCTACTGGGGAACAGTGTGTTAACTGCCTTGTTCAGGGGCAGAACAGATTTTTACCTTGTCAGCTTGGGGATTTGATCCAGCAAACTTTCATTTACTGGCCCAACACTTTAACCACTAGGCTACCTGCTGGTTAGTGGCCCAACACTCTAACCACTAGGCTACCTGCTGGTTAGTGGCCCAAAACTCTAACCACTAGGCTACCTGCTGGTTAGTGGCCCAACACTCTAACCACTAGGCTACCTGCTGGTTAGTGGCCCAACACTCTAACCACTAGGCTACCTGCTGGTTAGTGGCCCAACACTCTAACCACTAGGCTACCTGCTGGTTAGTGGCCCAACACTCTAACCACTAGGCTACCTGCTGGTTAGTAGTCCAACACTCTAACCACTAGGCTACCTGCTGGTTAGTGGCCCAACACTCTAACCACTAGGCTACCTGCTGGTTACTAGGCCCAACACTCTAACCACTAGGCTACCTGCTGGTTAGTGGCCCAACACTCTAACCACTAGGCTACCTGCTGGTTAGTGGCCCAACACTCTAACCACTAGGCTACCTGCTGGTTACTAGTCCAACACTCTAACCACTAGGCTACCTGCTGGTTACTGGCCCAACACTCTAACCACTAGGCTACCTGCTGGTTAGTAGTCCAACACTCTAACCACTAGGCTACCTGCTGGTTACTGGCCCAACACTCTAACCACTAGGCTACCTGCTGGTTACTAGTCCAACACTCTAACCACTAGGCTACCTGCTGGTTAGTGGCCCAACACTCTAACCACTAGGCTACCTGCTGGTTAGTGGCCCAACACTTTAACCACTAGGCTACCTGCTGGTTAGTGGCCCAAAACTCTAACCACTAGGCTACCTGCTGGTTACTGGCCCAACACTTTAACCACTAGGCTACCTGCTGGTTAGTGGCCCAACACTTTAACCACTAGGCTACCTGCTGGTTACTGGCCCAACACTTTAACCACTAGGCTACCTGCTGGTTAGTGGCCCAACACTCTAACCACTAAGCTACCTGCTGGTTAGTGGCCCAACACTTCTAACCACTAGGCTACCTGCTGGTTAGTGGCCCAACACTCTAACCACTAGGCTACCTGCTGGTTAGTGGCCCAACACTCTAACCACTAGGCTACCTGCTGGTTAGTGGCCCAACACTCTAACCACTAGGCTACCTGCTGGTTAGTGGCCCAACACTCTAACCACTAGGCTACCTGCTGGTTAGTGGCCCAACACTCTAACCACTAGGCTACCTGCTGGTTAGTGGCCCAACACTCTAACCACTAGGCTACCTGCTGGTTAGTGGCCCAACACTCTAACCACTAGGCTACCTGCTGGTTAGTGGCCCAACACTCTAACCACTAGGCTACCTGCTGGTTAGTGGCCCAACACTCTAACCACTAGGCTACCTGCTGGTTAGTGGCCCAACACTCTAACCACTAAGGCTACCTGCTGGTTAGTGGCCCAACACTCTAACCACTAAGCTACCTGCTGGTTAGTGGCCCAACACTCTAACCACTAGGCTACCTGCTGGTTAGTGGCCCAACACTCTAACCACTAGGCTACCTGCTGGTTAGTGGCCCAACACTCTAACCACTAGGCTACCTGCTGGTTAGTGGCCCAACACTCTAACCACTAAGCTACCTGCTGGTTAGTGGCCCAACACTCTAACCACTAGGCTACCTGCTGGTTAGTGGCCCAACACTTTAACCACTAGGCTACCTGCTGGTTAGTGGCCCAACACTCTAACCACTAGGCTACCTGCTGGTTAGTGGCCCAACACTCTAACCACTAGGCTACCTGCTGGTTAGTGGCCCAACACTCTAACCACTAGGCTACCTGCTGGTTAGTGGCCCAACACTCTAACCACTAGGCTACCTGCTGGTTAGTGGCCCAACACTCTAACCACTAGGCTACCTGCTGGTTAGTGGCCCAACACTCTAACCACTAGGCTACCTGCTGGTTAGTGGCCCAAAACTCTAACCACTAGGCTACCTGCTGGTTACCACTGGCCCAGTGGCCCAACACTCTAACCACTAGGCTACCTGCTGGTTAGTGGCCCAACACTCTAACCACTAGGCTACCTGCTGGTTAGTGGCCCAAACACTCTAACCACTAGGCTACCTGCTGGTTAGTGGCCCAACACTTTAACCACTAAGCTACCTGCTGGTTAGTGGCCCAAAACTCTAACCACTAGGCTACCTGCTGGTTAGTGGCCCAAAACTCTAACCACTAGGCTACCTGCTGGTTAGTGGCCCAAAACTCTAACCACTAGGCTACCTGCTGGTTACTGGCCCAATGCTCTAAGCACGAGGCTACCCGCTACCACCATCAGAAGAGCCTAGGCTACCTGCTACCCCCATCAGAGGAGCCTAGGCTACCTGCCAAACCCATCAGAAGAGCATAGGCTACCTGCTACCCCCATCAGAAGAGGCTACCTTCCAACCCCATCAGAAGAGGCTACCTGCTACCCCAATCAGAAGAGCCTAGGCTACCTGCTGGTTACTGGCCCAACTCTCTAAGCACGAGGCTACCTGCTACCACCTTCAGAAGAGCCTAGGCTACCTGCTACCCCCATCAGAAGAGCCTAGGCTACCCACGACCCCATCAGAAAAGCCTAGGCTACCTGCTACCCCCATCAGAAGAGTCTAGGATACCTGCCAACCCCATCAGAAGAGGCTACCTGCCAACCCCATCAGATGAGACTACCTGCTAACCCCATCAGAAGAGCCTAGGCTACCTGCTACCCCCATCAGAAGAAAAAGCACTGCTGTGGGGAGTGCCTTAGGAACAGGTGAGTAGAAGCCAGACTTACTACTAAAGGCTTAAACACCACCACCTTCCTCTTCTTCTTCTTCTTCTTCTTCGGTGAGGTTTAATGGCGGTTGGTATCCAACATATGTTGCATTACCACCACAAACTAACATCTAACCCTAAACTCATTAAAACCCACCATCCTACCATCTAACCCTACACTCATTAAAACCCACCACCCTACATTCTAACACTACACGCATTAAAACCCACCACCCTACATTCTAACCCTACACTCATTAAAACCAGCCACCCTACATTCTAACCCTACACTCATTAAAACCCACCATCCTACCATCTAACCCTGCACTCATTAAAACCCACCACCCCACCATCTAACCCAAAACTCATTCAAACCCACCATCCTACCATCTAACCCTACACTCATTAAAACCCACCATCCTACCATCTAACCCAAAACTCATTCAAACCCACCATCCTACCATCTAACCCTACACTCATTAAAACCCACCATCCTACCATCTAACCCTACACTCATTAAAACCCACCATCCTACCATCTAACCCTACACTCATCAAAACCCACCACCCTACATTCTAACACTACACGCATTAAAACCCACCACCCTACATTCTAACCCTACACTCATTAAAACCCACCATCCTACCATCTAACCCGAAACTCATTCAAACCCACCATCCTACCATCTAACCCTACACTCATTAAAACCCACCACCCCACCATCTAACCCTACACTCATTCAAACCCACCATCCTACCATCTAACCCTACACTCATTAAAACCCACCACCCTACATTCTAACCCTACACTCATTAAAACCCACCATCCTAACCCATCTAAAACCCACCATCCTACCATCTAAAACTCATTCAAAACCCACATCTAACCCTAAAACCCATCATTCTAACCCTACACTCATTAAAACCCACCATCCTACCATCTAACCCTAAACTCATTCAAACCCACCATCCTACCATCTAACCCTACACTCATTCAAACCCACCATCCTACCATCTAACCCTACACTCATTAAAACCCACCATCCTACCATCTAACCCTACACTCATTAAAACCCACCATCCTACCATCTAACCCTACACTCATTCAAACCCACCATCCTACCATCTAACCCTACACTCATTAAAACCCACCACCCTATTCAACCCTATCTAACCCTACACTCATTAAAACCCACCACCCCACCATCTAACCCTACACTCATTAAAACCCACCATCCTACCATCTAACCCTACACTCGTTAAAACCCACCATCCTACCATCTAACCCTACACTCATTAAAACCCACCATCCTACCATCTAACCCTACACTCATTAAAACCCACCATCCTACCATCTAACCCTACACTCATTCAAACCCACCATCCTACCATCTAACCCTACACTCATTAAAACCCACCACCCTACATTCTAACCCTACACTCATTAAAACCCACCACCCCACCTGTCACGTTCTGACCATTATTTCCTTTGTTTTGTATTTATTTAGTCTGGTCAGGGCGTGAGTTGGGTGGGCAGTCTATGTTTGTTTTTCTAGGTTTTGGGTATTTCTATGTTTCGGCCTAGTATGGTTCTCAATCCGAGGCAGGTGTCATTAGTTGTCTCTGATTGAAAATCATACTTAGGTAGCCTGGGTTTCACTGTGTGTTGGTGGGTGATTGTTCCTGTCTCTGTGTTTGCACCAGATAGGACTGTTTAGGTTTTCGCACATTTATTGTTTTGTTCGTTATTTCATGTCTAGTTCCTTTATTAAAGAACATGAATAACCACCACGCTGCATTTTGGTCCGCTTCTCCTTCACCACAGGAAAACTCTTACACCACCATCTAACCCTACACTCATTAAACCCACCATCCTACCATCTAACCCTACACCCATTAAAACCCACCACCCTACATTCTAACCCTACACTCATTAAAACCCACCATCCTACCATCTAACACGACACTAATTAAAACCCACCATCCTACCATCTAACCCTACACTCATTAAAACCCACCATCTTACCATCTAACCCTACACTCATTAAAACCCACCACCCTATTCAACCCTATCTGGCCCTACACTCATTAAAACCCACCATTCTACCATCTAACCCGAAACTCATTAAAACCCACCATCCTACCATCTAACTCTACACTCGTTAAAACCCACCACCCTACATTCTAACCCTACACTCATTAAAACCCACCATCCTACCATCTAACTCTACACTCATTAAAACCCACTACCCTACATTCTAACCCTACACTCATTAAAACCCACCATCCTACCATCTAACTCTACACTCGTTAAAACCCAACACCCTATTCAACCCTATCTGGCCCTACACTCAATAAAACCCACCACCCTACCATCTAACTCTACACTCATTAAAACCCACCATCCTACCATCTAACTCTACACTCATTAAAACCCACTACCCTACATTCTAACCCTACACTCATTAAAACCCACCATCCTACCATCTAACTCTACACTCGTTAAAACCCACCACCCTATTCAACCCTATCTGGCCCTACCCCAGTCCAACAGCGGATTATAGGACACCACCACTCAACACGCCCTGTAACTCTTCTGAAGTCCCCCAAGTACCCCCGAATACTGTACTTCTCTGCTGCAGCCACCATAACATCTATTTTCTGTGACTAATCTCTGCTGTAAAGTTGATAAACATAGCTATATACCCTAATCCTTCTGTGCTGGCACAGATTTACTACTCACTGGGATCCTCTCAGGATCCTTCCCCCTTGACCCATCTTCCTCTACTTTCTTCACTGCCTCAGCACACAATACCCCCTGCTCTACTCTTACCCTGGCAACCTCAACCTGCATCTCTAACACAGGACACTTCTGATCCCCAGCCCCATAGGCACCCCTACAATTAACACATACCGCTTCTTTCCCCAATACTACACATTCCTTTGTCCCATGCCCTTCTGCACACTTCTCACACCTAGAAACCTCCCTCCTACACATTCTTGCCACATGCCCATAAGCTTGACACCTGTAACAGTGTAATGTAATCGGCACAAAAGCTCATACTGGATAACGGAAAAATCCTAACTTTGTCGGGCAAAGACGAACTCTTCTGTCTCACCGCTACCCCAGTAATCACTCCTTTCAATTGTGTCCTGTTCCGAAGAGCAAATCAAGAAACCGATCTTGGTCCCGAGTTGCGTGACACGGAGCTCCCGCTCCCTCTGGGCGGAGGAAACGCACACAAATATCCCATGCCCACTAGAGGGTACCTTTACTGACTCAACTGTCCCCAACTCCTTTCACACCCTGAAACTTCAAATGAATCTGCTAAAAAGGCAAGGATCCAAAAATGTCACACCTACTGGACCAGATTCTTCTTTAACATATCCATTGACGCCATGCTCGGATTCCGAGCTCTTCACCACATCTTTCACTTCACTCGCCGTCAATCACTTCCCTTTCACCTCCGGAACTCAACCTGGCGTACTGCTCACTCTGTTTGTACTTGCCCCATCATCTCCCTTTCTATCGCCAACTTCATCAAATTCAACCTCTGGCTCTTTAACACCTTCTTCCTCATTTTCACCTTCCCTTTCACCTTCCATTCGCCAAAGTTCCTGTGTTTCCCGTATGTCTCTGTAGCCTTTTTCCACTCGACCGAGCTGTTCCTTTGTTTCACCGGCCTGTCGAACAAAACTCGATGGTAAACTAGGCAAGCTCAGGTAAAGGACCTTCTTCACATTCACGTCCCAACACCACAATCTTACAACGTCGGCGATTTAAATCCAGGGTCAAAAGGGGTCCATCTGTAAACAGGACGTGCCGCTATTAGTGAAAGCGAATGCTTCGCCAACCTGAGGATCTGACTTTTTCAGCCATCTATTTCCTGTGTTTGAGTGTCGCAAAATCCACTTGGCACTTAAATCTTACTGTATTGATAGCTTTCATTTTACTCCTGTAACTCTTTCATACTCTTGCTTGTGCCAGTCATTTTTTCCCCCGTTAACATTATGACTGTGGAAATGTTTGTAGTGACCTGTCAAACACACCCCGTGTAATGGCTGAAATGGTCTCAGTGGAATATACTGTCTGTCCGTTGCATCTATGAGAACACTTCGTCTGGGATGTAACGCATCATCTCGACACTTACATCCCAAGAAAGAGGAGTGGACCGAGTGGTGCAGTGGTCTAAGGCACTGCATCTCTGTGCTTGTGGCATCACTGCAGTCATCCTGGTTCAAATCCAGGCTGTATCACAACCGGCTGTGATTGGGAGTCCCACAGGGCGGCCAAGTGTCTTCCAGTGTATGCCGTCATTGTAGTTAAGAGTTTGTTCTTAACTGACTAGCCAAGGTTAAATAATTGAAAAAACTTTTTAAAAGATCACTTTATTCTGATGGGTGTTCATTTGTTTGTGGAATTGTAAAAAGTTAATTTAATATAGTCAAAGTGTTTACAAATTAGATGAAAGCAACTTTCGAAAATGAACACTTGCATTGCAGTGATATTATGTCTGATCTCGCAAACAATGTCAAGTATGTGTTAATTTTTGATCTGGGGGTATGCTGCTATTGACACGATTGTTGAATGATGCAACAGAAAGTGACAACAACAGTAACTAATGAGGCAGTCTCGACAACGCAGGTGAGTGCAGGTAGGTCTAGACAGAGAACGTTTTTGGTGGTTGCAGCAAATAAGGCAGAGAGAATGTTCTTTATTTTAACACGAAATACACTGAGTATACAAAACATTAAGAACACCTGCGCTTTCCATGACATAGACTAGACTGACCAGGTGAATCCAGGTTAAAGCTATGATCCCTTATTGAGCCAACTTGACACATCTGTGGGAAGCATTGGAGGCAACATGGGCCAGAATCCCTGTGGAAACGCTTTTGACACCTGGCAGAGTCCATGCCCTGCCGAATGGAGGCTGACAATGACAATACATTGAATACCTGAATAACCACAAAAATCCCTGAACTCCATTATTTGTGCTATAATTCAGTCAATGTCTGATGAATTTTAAAAAGTATAAAAGTTTGGAGTATCTTCATCCTTTATCCAACTGT
This sequence comes from Oncorhynchus tshawytscha, assembly GCF_018296145.1. NCBI lineage: Eukaryota > Metazoa > Chordata > Actinopteri > Salmoniformes > Salmonidae > Oncorhynchus > Oncorhynchus tshawytscha. The sequence goes on along the minus strand of NC_056431.1, from coordinate 72,734,172 downwards.
TGCAGTTATTAGAATTGTTTTTAAATCCTTTTGATGACCGTTGCTACAACTATAGACTGGTATTGCCTCTGGATATTTTGTTTGGAGGTAAATAAGTTTGTAGATGATATTGCTAATTTGCACCATCACAGCAATTCCTCGCTTTGTGACTTCCAAGTTAATAAAGTTAAATCACGACAGATCTTAGGATTTCCAAAAGCTATCAAGACGTGAGGGGAATGAGCTCGCTATCCTGTCGCTTACCAAAGTCTGTGCCAAACCAAAGTTAACCAATTAAAATAGTTTCTTTGCAGAAATGACAGGAAATGAAATGCTTGAGCTGCAGTAAGAAAGTCCACAAAGAAGAAACAACACACTACTCCAGGCAGAGTAGTCACAGGGATTTGGGTTTTCTGACTCATCTGCAATAAGATGTGTATAACTCTTACTCTGTATCTGCTAACAGTTACTAGGCCCAGTTTTAAGAACTGCCAGATTGAACGAGACAATGCAAACAGACACACAGATGTGCAAGAATGGGTGAGAGAGGGTGGGCTATCTACAGCACCATATTGTTTGAGTGCATTGGCTCCACGACACTATGGAGCAAAGGATACCTACTGCATGCATCTGTGAGCTGCATGCCCCCCCCAAAAAAAAAAAAAAAACACATGCCAAATGTGCAGTTTCACATGTGAAATAGCTGTTTTCATATGTTGACACCCTATTTTCACAGGCATTACATTTAGAGTTCACATATTAACACCACCTATCACATGTGAGGAGAAAAACATTTGCAGTTTCACATGTTACAAGTGTTCACATGTGAAATTCTCACTTTCAGATATAAAGAAAATGTCACGCGATGTGTGTGTTTCACACGTGTCCCAAAAACCATGTTTTTTTTTAACATTGTTTTTTTCATGTGGATAATTTTTTTTTTGTAAGGGGCCTCCTTATTGAAACACATAGAAACAATGTAATGCTGTAACACTACATACAATTACTCTTAAACGTGTGTAGTAACACTGCAATTACTACAGTAGCAACATTATACTTTAGATGTTGCTACTGAGGTATGTTGAGATGGATAAAAAAAAAAGCTGTATGCATAGCTGGACTTTTGAAACTGCTCAACAAGTTTACTTATTAGGAAGAAGTGAACCGGCATGGGGAGGGGTGAATGATCCCACACTGCCCTGGCCACAGGAATGCAGCTTGTCCTGATTATGCCAACGAGGACTACATCTGCTCGAAACTTCAGAATTTAGGGAGAGCAATGGGAGAGAAAACGGATTGGGGGCTTCAGACCCACCTCTCCTGCAACATTAGACCTCCTAGTCATCTCCTTACTAGCATTTTTTTTATAGAGATGAGACACAATATGGGGTGTGTGCCTGTTTGTGTGTGTGTGTGTGTGTGTGTGTGTGTGTGTGTGTGTGTGTGTGTGTGTACGTGTGTGTGTGTGTGTGTGTGTGTGTGTGTGTGTGTGTGTGTGTGTGTGTGTGTGTGTGTGTGTGTGTGTGTGTACGTGTGTGTGTGTGTCCATAGAGTCAGGTGTTTGCTGAGTGTCTATATCCTTGTAATGGGATTGGACTCAAGAGGCGATGCAGTGTGCTTTTGGCAGCAAGCTCCAGACAGAGCTAAACACACCAATGGTCCAGAACAACCCCCCTTTATATAACTTTCTATAATGATAACGGATACACCCCGATTACATTAAGTATTTAAAGTGCAGCAATATGCAAACACAGTAACCGTACTGAAATGGAAACATCATGCAGTAACTGACACCAACCCTGCCTTGTGTTTCAAGACACATTCCTGGCTATAAAAGTTGACATAAAAAAATAGTACAACATTCACTTAAGAACTATTACAACCATGTTACAACACTCTACATAATAAAATAAATAATAATAATATGGCAACAGTAACCCTTTTACAACAACAACCACACAAAAAACACATGAACTAGCTGTTTTCACATGTTGAGCTTAAATTTCAGACATATTACATTTAGAGTTCACATGTTAACACAACCTTTTCAAAACTTTCTCATGTGAAAATCTCCTGTTCACATTTGGAATTGCAAATCTAATTTGCTGCTTCACATGTAAAGACGACAGAAATCTCACATTCACATGTCGAATTGTAATTTAATAACAGGTACTGGTGAAATAGTGTTATTCTCCTCACATGTCAAAAGGTGGTGTTAACATGTTGCAGTAGCAATGTTTTCACATACGGACTTGAACATTCTGTAATGCCATTCTGTAAAAAGTTAACTTATCAGTGTCCAGTGTGTTAAAAATAATCATTTCATACTTCTGGGCCATCCATTCGGGGGTGGTACTGCTGAAGGCACCTCTCTTCTTCATATGTTGGTCATAGCCTCCAATACCCTACTCAACAAATTGAATGCAGTCTATCACAGTGCCATCCGTTTTGTCACCAAATCCCCATATACTACCCACCACTGCAACCTGTACGCTCTCATTGGCTGGCCCTCGCTTCATACTCGTCGCCAAACCCACTGGCTTCAGGTCATCTACAAGTCTCTGTTAGGTAAAGCCCTGCCTTATCTCAGCTCACTGGTCACCATACCAGCACCTACCCGCAGCACGTGCTCCAGCAGGTATATCTCACTGGTCACCCTCAAAGCCAATTCTTCCTTTGGCCGCCTTTCCTTCCAGGTCTCTGCTGCCAATGACTGGAACGAACTGCAAAAATCACTGAAGCTGGAGACTCATACCTCCCTCATTAGCTTTAAGCACCAGCTGTCTGAGCAGCTCACAGATCACTGCATCTGTACATAGCCCATCTGTAAATAGCCCATCCAACTACCTCATCCCCATACTGTATTTATTTATTTATCTTGCTCCTTTGCACCCCAGTATCTCTACTCGCACATTCATGGATATATATATATATATATATACCATATATATATATATATATACCATATATATACCATTCCAGTGTTTAATTGCTATATTGCATTTAGTTCGCCACCTTGGTCTATTTATTGCCTTACCTCCCTTATCCTACCTCATTTGCACACATTGTATATAGACTTTTTCTACTGTATGTTTGTTTACTCCATGTGTAACTCTGTGTTGTTGTATGTGTCCAACTGCTTTGCTTTATCTTGGCCAGGTCGCAGTTGCAAATGAGAACTTGTTCTCAACTAGCCTACCTGGTTAAATAAAGCTGAGAGAACAAAAAGGGGAAAGTTCAGTTCTCATGACACCAATTAATTCTTACGGACCTGAGTTTCTCAAATGATTGCCTCGCCTGGTTCACCAACTACTTCTCTGATAGAGTTCAGTGTGTCAAATCGGAGGGTCTGCTGTCCGGACCTCTGGCAGTCTCTATGGGGGTGCCACAGGGTTCAATTCTTGGACCGAGTCTCTTCTCTGTATACATCAATGAGGTCGCTCTTGCTGCTGGTGAGTCTCTGATCCACCTCTACGCAGACGACACCATTCTGTATACTTCCGGCCCTTCTTTGGACACTGTGTTAACAACCCTCCAGGCAAGCTTCAATGCCATACAAACCTTCCGTGGCCTCCAATTGCTCTTAAATACAAGTAAAACTAAATGCATGCTCTTCTACCGATCGCTACCTGCACCTACCTGCCTGTCCAGGCTATTTTGTAAATGAAATCGCCGAAGTCGAGGATCGGTAGGATGGTCAGTTTTACGAGGGTATGTTTGGCAGCATGAGTGAAGGATGCTTTGTTGAGAAATAGGAAGCCGATTCTAGATTTAATTTTGAATTAGAGATGCTTAATGTGAGTCTGGAAGGAGAGTTTACACTCTAACCAGACACCTAGGTATTTGTTGTTGTCCACATATTCAGAAGTCAGAACCATCCAGAGTAGTGATGCTCTCTATTATGCATAGAAATACTTTGGAACCGAATCTCTAAATTAAAATCACTTGGAGTTGACGTATGTTTTTATAGTCTTTCAGGTCAAACAATTTAAACAAAAAAAAACTTGCTGGGCCAAATAAATTCACCTGTCAGTTGGGGAGCCCTAGTATAGTCTAACACCTACCATAATAGTAGACTCAGGCACTTTGAGCTGACAAGAATAATATGCCTTTACATTTAACACAGGTGTTCCTATAAATTGATGTATTTGTGTAATCCACCACTCAAAAAGCTCTGTTGATTCTGACTGGTCATTCTAACTGACCACATTGTTTGAATGCATTGAAGAGGAAATGGCCCTGCTGCCTTAGATGAAAGGTTTTCTATAAACACATGGTTCTGTTTATCTAAAAACAGGACATACAGTCCACAGGGACAAGAGTCCCTCTCTTAGTCTCTTCTGCAAAACTACTCAGACAGAGCTGTAATCACACCGCCAAATCCTGGAGAAAGATTATTTTGATCTCTGATATACAGTACAAGTCAAACGTTTGGACACACCTACTCATTCAAGGGTTTTTGTTTATTTGTACTATTTTCTACATTGCAGAATAATAGTCAACTCATCAAAACTATGAAATAACACAAATGGAATAATGTAGTAACCAAAAAAGTGTCAAACAAACCAAAATATATTTTAGATTTTAGATTCTTCAAAGTAGCCACCCTTTGCCTTCATGATAGCATGATAACCTCAGGAGGCTGAAGAAATTTGGCCTGTCACCAAAAACACTCACAAACTTCTACAGATGCACAATCGAGAGCATCCTGTCATGCTGTATCACCACTTGGTACGGCAACTGCTCCACCCACAATCGTAAGGCTCTCCAGAGGGTAGTGAGGTCTGCACAACGCAACACCGGGGGCAAACTACCTGCCCTCCAGGACACCTACACCACCCGATGTCACAGGAAGGCCAAAAAGATCATCAATGACAACAACCACCCAAGCTACTGCATGTTCACCCCGCTATCCTCCAGAAGGTGAGGTCAGTACAGGTGCATCAAAGCTGGGACCGAGAGACTGAAAAACAGTTTCTATCTCAAGGCCATCAGACTGTTAAACAGCCACCACTAACATTGAGTGGCTGCTGCCAACATACTGACTCAACTCTCTAGCCACTTTAATAATAATAAATTGGATGCAATAAATGTATCACTAGTCACTTTAAACAATGCCACTTTATATAATTATTACATACCCTATATTACTCATCTCATATGTATATACTGTACTCTATACCATCTACTGGTACTACTACTCTATACCATCTTGCCTATGCCGTTCGGCCATCGCTCATCCATATAATTACATGTACATATTCTTACTCATTCCTTTACACTTGTGTGTAAAGAATTCAATAAGGAGTTGACAAGAGGGCTAAAACAGACTGGCACCCAGGCTAAGCTATAGATGCTACAGATTTCTATAAGTTTCTATAGGCTATAGTTACAGCTTCTAAATGCTATAGTTACTATATACTTCTATAGGCTATAGTTACTATTTGCGTATATATGCTTCTATAGGCTATAGGCTATAGTTACTATATGCTTCTAAAGGCTATAGTTACTATATGCTTCTAAAGGCTATAGTTACTATATGCTTCTAAAGGCTATAGTTACTATATGCTTCTATAGGCTATAGTTACTATTTGCGTATATATGCTTCTATAGGCTATAGGCTATAGTTACTATATGCTTCTAAAGGCTATAGTTACTATATGCTTCTAAAGGCTATAGTTACTATATGCTTCTAAAGGCTATAGTTACTATATGCTTCTAAAGGCTATAGTTACTATATGCTTCTAAAGGCTATAGTTACTATATGCTTCTAAAGGCTATAGTTACTATATGCTTCTATAGGCTATAGGCTATAGTTACTATATGCTTCTAAAGGCTATAGTTACTATATGCTTCTAAAGGCTATAGTTACTATATGCTTCTAAAGGCTATAGTTACTATATGCTTCTAAAGGCTATAGTTACTATATGCTTCTAAAGGCTATAGTTACTATATGCTTCTATAGGCTATAGGCTATAGTTACTATATGCTTCTAAAGGCTATAGTTACTATATGCTTCTATAGGCTATAGGCTATAGTTACTATATGCTTCTAAAGGCTATAGTTACTATATGCTTCTATAGGCTATAGGCTATAGTTACTATATGCTTCTAAAGGCTATAGTTACTATATGCTTCTAAAGGCTATAGTTACTATATGCTTCTATAGGCTATAGGCTATAGTTACTATATGCTTCTATAGGCTGAAGGTTTTATCCTTCTGAGGAAGATAGACAGAAATTTGCCAGTGACATCATGCTGTACGCCTAATTTATATCCCATTGCTCATGTGTGACATTGTTCCATATTTCAGAGACTAACAAATATGCATTTGAAAGTTTGATATGAAATTTGAGATCAACAGGTGTAACTATTACTCATGAGTCATGACTCTAAATACATGTTTTTGCATGTTGACAACTGACACTGTCACACTGTTAATAAACTGTGGTCTTGCCACTATACTACTACAAATGCTACTACTTTCACCACCACCTTCAATCATCATCATCAGCTTTAATTAATTAACTAAGCTTCTTTAATTTGATTATTATTGTGTAATACAGCCCAACCTGGTCTCAGAGCATTTCGTATAGTACTGTATGTAAATCTGGGACACTCGATTTAGTATGATATGCTTCATTTAGTATGGTTTATTTTAATTTGTGGATGTCCATGATCCATTTCGTATGATATGTTACAATTTGCAAAACCTACGATATGTTACGAATTCTAATTTTCTGTGGCTAACGTTAGCTATGCTAGGGGTTAGGGGTTAAGGTTAAGAGTCAGGTTAAAGGGTTAAGGTTAGGGTAAGGGTTAGCTAAAAGGGTCATGGTTAGGGGAAGGGTTAACTCACATGTTAATTAGTTGCAAAGTAGCCAAAAAGTAGAAAGCAGTTGAAAAGTTGACAATTAGCTAAAATGCTAAAGTTGTCCGTGCTGAAATTCGAACTCGCAGACCTTCACGTTATACGGTGACCCATCTCACCCCAATAACCTTCCTCTATTCGTGTTTGTCTTTAATGCCTTTAATTAACTTTCTGTCTTATGTAACCACAACAAACATAACATATCATACTAATTTGAGTGTTTTCGATTTACCTTTAGTGTTACGTCTAGTCTATGAGACCGGGCTGTACAACATGAAGTCTACATAGGGTTGCAAAAATCTGGTAATTTTCCCAAAATACCCAGGTTTTCCGTAAATCCCGGTTGGGGGTTCCTTATTTCTGCAATATTTTGGGAATATTTCAACCAGGATTTCTGGAAAAACTGGCAATTTTCGGAAATTTACCGGAATTGGACAGTTTGAACAACAGTAATATGATCATGATCACCACCAGCATCATCATCAACAACAACAAAAGTGGAATTTTAACACTTACTTACCTCGGATTTCCATACAGCGTATGATTGAGGGATGGATGGTGGAGAAGGCTTCTTTTGAAGCCACTTTCTAGGTGAAAATAAAGTGCTTGAGCTTCCGGTTGGAGTAACGGGGCTTCTGACAAGAAAAGGTAAATCCCATGCCGTGCTTCTTTTAGTGGCCTTGGAATCGTAGTCGAATTGGCCAGAAGTATCCAAATATATTGACAGGCTTGAGGATGCTGACTGACATTGTTTTGCCCCAGCTGTAAGTGGCGCATCCAGTTTGGAGAGGCTTTCGTTTGAGGCTCGGAGGTAACGACCATGATTTACACTTAGGTAAAGCGACTTTTGATCTGTTTGACCCGATGTCCCATCCGTTTCGGTCCCATAGTGTCTTATCAAAGTTGAATCCAAACTTCTAGTCTGTCTCAGTCTCCGTTTGGACATTGTTTTGGATGTTGGCGAGGAGCATGAGAAAACGCTGCTCAGCAACCCTTGCGCGGACATATCATATATCAGTAGGCTATTCTCAACGTTCCACAGATGATCCTACTTGTAAATATCGAGTTCATTAAAGCGATCAGAGATTAGATTGTTCACTTGAATAAACATCATGCAATGTATTCCGTCCTCACAGTGATACTGGCTACCTGTTGCGCGCCATAAGGAACCCGAAGTTCAACCAAGAAACCACACAGACTGAAGTCATTGACCTTGTTAGTTCTTCGTTAGTTCTTCCTTCTCGGAATTTACAGGAACAAGGATGGGGGGTACATAGCCTCTCCCGGGACAGTTTCACAATTCTGGCCCCTTGCGCGTCACAAAGCTTCGCCCCTCTGAGTAATATGTAATGAATGTGTCTGCCTCCTCGCTTGAGCCGCTCTGCTCCCGGTTCCGCCACCATCATACATCAAGGCACCCCAGCATGGTCCCAATCAGTGGTGATTTCACATCTAAACAATGTAATGACATTGAAAGGACGTCTTTAATGCCTTGTTCACACTGCAGGCCTTATTGATCAAATCCGTTTTGTTTTGGAATACTTTCTATCCAAACAGCAAGTTACAAGTGATCAAATCGGAATTGCGTGCTCAGACAGCAGTCATTTGCTGACATGGCTACACTAGTTGTCATAATACTAACTGGTGTGTGTGCAGTGATGTAGGCTGATTGGTGGTGGTGCTCATGCTTCCTATCACTCAGAATTATCTAGCAAGTTATAAGGTGACAACAATACCTGTCATGGACGTTTCCCAGTTGCTTTGAATGTTCAAAAGCATAATGTAAGAACACTTTTCCTCAAAGGATAAGATGATCCAACTTTCAAAATAACTATTTTTTGACTAGCCACAACAGTCAACTGGCAGGTGGGTGTTTAGTTTTCTAGCACATTCACTAATTTCTTTGTAAACATTTAACAAGTTAGTTAGCAACCACATGTTCTTGTCAAACTTTCAACAGAGTAGATGGCAAGCAACAAGATATTCCAAATAACCGTCAAAAAAAAAAAGAAAAGAAGATTTGACCATTCATACACAAGTTGCATGGCCTGGAATCATGTTAGTATCTGACTTTAAGGTGGTTTGAAATGTGACCTGAAATGTAAGATTCCATGTGCCTTTTCGCTGTTCAGACTCCAGTAAAAAGAACAGATTCTGTTCGGATATGCCAAAAATTCTGTTTTGAATCACTTCATACAGTCAATGTGAACAAGGCTTTAGACGTCTTTGCCAGAACATTGACACCACGTGCACTTCAGGTGCAGAAGAAAAAGTTATAAGACGTCAAAACACAGATGCCTCTTAATATGAAAGAGGAGCAAAGAGAAGATCGCAATAAAGCATGTATTATTGCTCCTATCTATGACATGCACATATGTTAGGTTCTTGAAAAACTTTAAAAGTGACAACTGACGTTTTAGGCAATCAATCATATAGAATAAACCAAAGACCCCTTCAACTACAATAACATTCTCAGTAACAGTTAGAGATGTATTTTTCTTGCTATGACTGTGATATGTTGTTGTTTATCTACCTTAGTTGAATGTACTGACAGTAAGTCAATCTGGATAAGAACGTCTGCTGAATGACCAAAATGTAAATGTAAAGTAAACATTTGCAATGAGCTCCGCCTCCAAACAAGTACTCATTTGGTCTTTGCGGGACCAGATCCAAATCTGAACATTGAAGAGGCGTCTCCGGGATGCTGACCTTCTAGGCAGAGTTCCTCTGTCCAGTGTCTGTATTCTTTTGCCCATCTTTATCTTTTATTCTTATTGGCCAGTCTGAGATATGGCTTTTCCTTTGCAGCTCTGCCTAGAAGGCCAGCATCCCGGAGTCGCCTCTTGACGTTGAGACTGGTGCTTTGCAGGTACTATTCAATGAAGCTGCCAGTTGAGGGCTTGCGAGGCATCTGTTTTTCAAACTAGACACTCTAATGTACTTGTCTTCTTGCTCAGTTGTGCACCGGGGCCTCCCACTCCTCTTTCTATTCTGGTTACAGTTTGCTCTGTTTTGTGAAGGGAGTAGTACACAGCGTTGTACGAGATCTTCAGTTTCTTGCCAATTTCTCGCATGGAATAGCCTTCATTTCTCAGAACAAGAATAGACTGACGAGTTTCAGAAGAAAGTCCTTTGTTTCTGGCCATTTTGAGCCTGTAATCGAACCCACAAATGCTGATGCTCCAGATACTCAACTCGTCTAAAGGCCAGTTTATTGCTTCTTTAATCAGGACAACATTTTTCAGCTGTGCTAGCATAATTGTGAAAGGGTTTTTAATGATCAATTAGCCCTTTAAAATGATAAACTTCGATTAGCTAACACAACGTGCCACTGGAAGACAGGAGTGATGGTTCCTGATAATGGTCCTCTGTATGCCCATGTACTGTAGATACTCTATAAAAAATCTGCCGTTTCCAGCTACAATAGTCATTTACAACATTAACGATGTCTACACTCTATATGTGATCAATTTGATGTTATTTTACTGGACAAAAAATGTGCTTTTCTTTCAAAAACAAGGACATTTCTAAGTGACCCCAAACTTTTGAACGGTAGTGTAGATGTCTATGATTGGCTTAGATTTGGTCCGGACCAAAATCTGAACCAATTATAGAGGTCTATGCTTGGGCCAAATATAGGCCGGTCGATACCGGACGTCTGTGGAAGTTGACATTAAGGTCGGCCTGGGCCAAATCTGAACCAAACATAGACGTCTATGTTTGACCCAAATCAAGGCCTGGACTGGGCCTAATTTGAACCAATTATACACATCTATGTTTGGCCCAAATATAGGCCGGTTCCAGACCGGATGTCTGTGGAGGTTGAAATCAGGGCAGTTCTGGACCGGACCAAAACAATACCTAAAAAAGACTGCCGGTCTAGACAGTACCAAAACAATACCTAAAAAAGACTGCCTGTCTGGAAAGTACCAAGAAAATAGGCAGCCTGAAATGTTTAGTGAGATGTGTTTATGTGCTGAGTGATCTTAATTTTCTCCATGCATAATCATATAATGAATAGTGTACAATGTTCCTCAATGCTAATTATTTTGACACATTTCCAAAAGCTGCACAATAATAACTTTCAAATGTTATCATTTGTCTCTGTCTGGATTAAAACTCACCACTTAGCTCACCAGCAAATAAACTTTGCCATAGCCCTTTCCCCCTTCAGGAAAGCTGCTGATGCTGCTGAGACATGTGGCATGGGAACAGGCTCTTCCTGTGGGAACCCCATGGAAAGGACATGTCTGATAACATAGCTTGTTAACCAGGACTGTGTAGCTCTGATAAACATTCATCAGATACTGGAAACCACTAAGCAGACACAGGAAGGGATGTTAAGATTGGCTTCACGTTTGATCCACTTATTTGCTCACAAGGTTGAGTAAGACCCCCGAATGTTCAAATCAGACTTCCCATTAGGTCATTCCCTCTACAGGATAACTACTCCCTGGGGAGCTTACATCCATTGACTTTCTTAAACCTACTGACCTAAAGGCTATGGGTGGAGCTGGACAGTGTATGGGGCAAATGTATACTCTACTGGATATGAAAACATGCACTTCCCTGTCCAAGGGAGCAAGGACAGTTGTAAATGGTGCATTTCAATGTCCTGTATTTGCTATATCCGAAGCAGTTTGGGAGCCACAGGTTCAACATAAACATCCAGCACATGTAAGGACAAACTGTTTGACGTGGACATATCTATCACCTATCTCTGCTACACAAGCACCACTTTATTCATCCGCTTTTTGCCTCAGGGTTGGACGCTGTTTATTAAGTCATGTTGAAGGGGATTTTTACATTGCACTCAATTCTGGCCCTGGTTGGTCATTCTGTTTGGTGTGACGTTAGGGTTCGTCACTGTCATTCATTCTCTATAGAACAGAGCCACCTTGTGGCATTACAATGACATTAAATGCTGCACCCGCACCTTGAATACAAACTCTGAATAGCCTACTTGATGTGCCCTTGGTAAATGGGGACCTTAGAGCAGAAGTTATGCTCTTATTTAGACTACAGTTGAAGATCGTGGTCTAGGGGACGCGTTGGGGAACTATTTACAAAATAATTCTCAGTATGACTAAAGTATGACTCTCTGCCACCCCAGGTAACTCAAGATAGAAATAAAACCAGATTAAGAAACATAAAATAACACGGCACAACGGGGACTGTGAAGAGACACAGACATTTCTATATATTATCTATTGTATTTTGTATTGTATTTTATGTTGCATTTTGTATTGTATATCATATTATGTAGTGTATTTTGTACTATATTATGTAGTGTATTATTTTTCACCTTTATTTAACTAGGCAAGTCAGTTAAGAACAAATTCTTATTTTCAATGACAGCCTAGGAACAGTGGGTTAACTGCCTGTTCAGGGGCAGAATGACAGATTTGTACCTTGTCAGCTCGGGGATTTGAACTTGCAACCTTTCGGTTACTAGTCCAACACTCTAACCACTAGGCTACCCTGCCGCCCCGTACTGTCACGTCTACTCCTGCTCCGGTGCTCAACGTCGCCGGTCTACCATGCACCGATCCTGACAACCCTCATGACGCAGTCATCACTCCACTTCATCATCATCACTCCACTTCCTGTTTACTCCCCCTTTATCTACCACTCTATTGTTATCACACATCAGGCAGTATGGTTTCTGTGTTATGTTCAGATGCTACTCTTGTTCTTGTACTCTCTCTATGTTCGTTCATATTAAACTCACCGACTGCACCTGCTTCCTGACTCCCTACGTCTTTTTCACAGTATGATGTATTGTATTATGTACAGTATGTATTTTATGTATTTTAGTAATGTTGTTTCCTGTTTGGACCCCAGAAAAACTAGCCGATGCCTTGGCAGCAGCTAATTGGGGATCCTAATAAAATACCAAATACTTATGAAAGATAATGCCTTGCAGCAAACAAACTGTCTATTCCTTAAAGACTAAGATTGGAGTGTACTGTACCAGGCTCATGTCAGCCTCCCCTCGTATTTACCAAAATAAATCTGTCCGTAAGCCCTTTTCCTGGGACATACCACTGTCAAAATTATAATTAACCACACACTTAATGTAAAAGGCATATTCCAAAATCCTTCATGCCATTGTATAATAATATCCCTATAAAAATGAACTTGTTTGTAAAACATATTCACACATGGAAATTCACAGCAACATTCAGAATGTTGTCGTCCTCCTTGTATAACGTCTGCTTCCAACTCACACTCTCAAACACTGAGATCCCCTGAACGCAGCTCACTCTCCAGATCTCAATCACCTGAATTCAAATCACCTGTTCCCACACCTGTATGTCATTATCACGCACTATTTAGTTCCGTTCTTTGCACCCCATCACTGGGAGGTGTTGTTTGTTTTGTGACACGTCTTTCAGAGCACTCTGTGTTGCCAGTAATTTACACCTTCCATGTATGATAGTTTTTGCCTGCCTCACTAACGATGCCTTTTTTGCTTGTACTTCGGATTTCCTGTTATCTACCTATTGCCTGATCTCCCGAACTACGTTACTAGCCTTTTCCCTGCCTGTACTGTTGCCTTTGGAACGCCTGTGTATGACCTTCTGCCTGCTCCTGGACCCACGTACCTACCTCCTCCTGTGGTCCTTACAATAAACACCTGCTGCTCCCTGCGCTTGAAACCAGCTCTCTGTCTCCCATCGTATTCATTACACCTTGGAAGGCCTGCAGTCATTCTCCTTGGGAGGCCTGCAGTCGTCCTCCTTGGGAGGCCTGCAGTCGTCCTCCTTGGAAGGCCTGTAGTCGTCCTCCTTGGAAGGCTTGTAGTCATCCTCCTATACCAATCGAAACGTGCTTGCACTCAAGTTGATAACTTTGACCAGATATTTGACAAAGAGTTACTCCCAGTGCTGAAAGTGCTGTAGAGAACAGTGATGGTGAGTATTGAGGATGCGGTGATGGGGGACATGGAGAGAAGGTTGGAGAAGCAACAGCTGAAAGCAGAAGCGCTGGTTGATTCTGATGATGCGTTGTTGAGCAAGCTGGGCTAGAGTGACTGGAAGACGACGGAAAATAGAGCCAAAAGAGCAAAAGATGTAAATGAACATCACTTTCTTAAAGGAGTGTGATTTGTTAATAATTATGTATACTTGAGAGATCTAGTTGAGGTCACAAAGATGATAAAGGATGCATTAGTAAAGGTATAATCAGTCAGAGTTACCAAGAAGGGTTTTGTTCTGATTTCATGCATCTCGGAAGAGCAGAAGGAGAAGCTTTGTGGCCCTATAAGTTGGCAACATCTGAAGTGGAGAGCTTTGATTTTTGGAGCAGGGAACCGATTAAATTAAAGGTGTTATGTATTGCTGGAAATTGAGGCTTCATGTCTTGAGAAGAAGATTCCAGGGAGGGGTGGAAGCACGATGCCTGTACGTGTAGTGGATGGACAGAAGGACGAAAGCCAGTTGGTTTTACTGATGTTTGATGAAGAGTATCTTCATCACATGTTATTAAGATGGGATACGTAAAGGCCTTCTTAAGTAAACAGTTACAGTGCCGGAATTGCCGAATTCCCGGAGGTCACTGCAAGGGTAAAGGAGTTAGAAGTTGCAAGGATCCGAACTGTACAACCGGTCTCCTACAGAGAGGTGCAGGGAAATAGTTGAAGGAGCAAGTGGATGCAGTGTATGACCTGCAGCCGATTCAAAATGTTGAGAGATACTGACACACTGATTGTAAAGAAGATGCATTTATTGGTGTTTATTGTGCAGTTTATTAATTGTACTGCCCAAATGAACAAGAAGTCTGATAAACTGGACAGAATTGTAGTTGGGGGCTGAAAGGTTTTTGGGTCTACAAGAATTAACAGCCGAATACTGAATGAAGATGTTCCCCCTTCCCAGACCCCTGAGCCTGCACAGGGATTTTATTCTATACTGTACAAAAATGTAAACGCAACATGCAAAGTGTTGGTCCCATGTTGCATGAGCTGAAATAAAAGATCCCATATGCACAAAAAGCTTATATCGCTCAATTTTTGTGCACAAATTTGTTTACATACCAAGATAATTCATCCACCTGACAGGTGTGGCATATCAAGAAGCTGATTAAACAGCATGATCGTTACACAGGTGCACCTTGTGCTGGGGACAATAAAAGGCCACTCTAAAATGTGCAGTTTTGTCACACAACACAATGCCACAGATGTCTGGGGGGGGGGCTGAGCAGTGTTTATGTCTGTAATAAAGCCCTTTTGTGGTGAAAAACTAATTCTGATTGGCTGGGCCTGGCTCTCAAGAGGGTGGGCCTATGCCCCCCCGGGCCCACCCATGGCTGCAACCTTGATCCATAGATTAGGGCCAAATGAATTTATTTCAATGGACTGATTTCCTTCTATGAACTGTAACTCAGCAAAATCTTCGATATTGTTGCATGTTGCGTTTATATGTTTGTTCATTATACATCTACTGATGTTAACAATGTTGCAGCCATGGAAAGGAATGGTGTAATGCTATACAAAAAATGTATTGGGAAAAATAAAATGGCGGGAGTTTGGAGAGTGTGAATCGCCACAACCTTGATGTAACAGTTGTTGCTTAGTCTCATGGTAAAACTTTTGAGGTTAGTATTTGAACCAACCATGGGCGTTGCAGCTGGTGTTCTGCTAGCCCGATTTTGGACTATAGAAGCCTAACGTTACTCCTTATAGTCCGAGTACCTTACATGTCTGTTTAAAGTTTAATTGGCTCTGGAAGTCAAAACCGCCAAATACTCCATCTAAACGTGAATCGATTATCAATTGTGGTACTGTTCTAGAAACATAACACCCTTTACTTTAATATCACATCAAAATAATTTCCCAAATGCAAAATACACACTTACTGTACACTGTTTTATCACAGTTTCAGCCTACAGTACTTTTCAGTGACAACACGTTTGTAGTGTTCGCCTTCCATTTACACACAGGTGCATGATGTAAATATATCACTAGCCACTTTAAACAATGCTACCTAATATAATGTTACATACCCTACATTATTCATCTCATATGTATACGTATATACTGTACTCTATCATCTACTGCATCCTTATGTAATACATGTATCACTAGCCACTTTAACTATGCCACTTTGTTTACATACTCATCTCATATGTATATACTGTACTCAATACCATCTACTGTATCTTGCCTATGCTGCTCTGTACCATCACTCATTCATATATCTTTATGTACATATTCTTTATCCCCTTACACTGTGTATAAGACAGTAGTTTTGGAATTGTTAGTTAGATTACTTGTTGGTTATTACTGCATTGTCAGAACTAGAAGCACAAGCATTTCGCTACACTCGCATTAACATCTGCTAACCATGTGTATGTGACAAATAAAAATTTGATTTGATTTGAGACGCAGATAGCTAATTAGCACAGGTATTCCACTCTGTCTTACATTTGTTTTCCATTAACAAGTGCTGTAACATGGAAATATGGTCGTGTGGGAACCCTAACCCTATAAAGGTGTGCATCAATTTAACCTTTTGTTTTTGGAAAATGATATGAAGGATAAGGTCCTTATGCTTCCAAAACCGTACAGCAAGCGGTGCGTGTTCATGTTCAGACTGAGCATCGGGACTCTTAATAACAGAACTCCCACCTACAGAAGACGCCTTCACCCAATGACTCTTATGTGTAATATAATGGAACTAAGAGTCACGATGAAGGCCTAGTATAATGCTATCCATTGATTACCCTGTTGGTTTATCCCCTTCTTACAAACCATGAATAGGCCTACTATTTCACCAATTGCTATAGCAGTTGTTTTTTCTCAAAGTACAATGGTTGAAGACTATGACCCATGAGCTTTGCAGCTGTTGCACTTCTAGTCATTAACATAGCCTACCCTTTTGCTTATTGTTTGATTCAAAATCCCCACAGTCTAACTGGTAAGGTTTTTCCTCCAGAAAAAAAAAACTATTTACCAGAGGATCCTGACATTGTAGGCTACCAGGGAGGTGGAACTGGAACATACAGTGCTGTGTGTGACTAGCAGAGGGTTCATAATGCTGCCAGAAAGGTGGTTGTCTCACTGAGCCTGCTGCCTGGAGCCTACTGCCTGCTGCCTGGAGCCTACTGCCTGGAGCCTACTGCCTGCTGCATGGAGCCTACTGCCTGGAGCCTACTGCCTGCTGCATGGAGCCTACTGCCTGCTGCATGGAGCCTACTGCCTGCTGCCTGGAGCCTACTGCCTGCTGCATGGAGCCTACTGCCTGGAGCCTACTGCCTGCTGCATGGAGCCTGCTGCATGGAGCCTACTGCCTGCTGCATGGAGCCTACTGCCTGCTGCATGGAGCCTACTGCCTGCTGCATGGAGCCTACTGCCTGGAGCCTACTGCCTGCTGCCTGGAGCCTACTGCCTGCTGCCTGGAGCCTACTGCCTGCTGTATGGAGCCTGCTGCCTGGAGCCTACTGCCTGCTGCATGGAGCCTGCTGCCTGGAGCCTACTGCCTGCTGCATGGAGCCTGCTGCCTGGAGCCTACTGCCTGCAGCATGGAGCCTGCTGCCTGGAGCCTACTGCCTGCTGCATGGAGCCTGCTGCATAGAGCCTACTGCCTGCTGCATGGAGCCTACTGCCTGCTGCCTGGAGCCTACTGCCTGGAGCCTACTGCCTGCTGCATGGAGCCTGCTGCCTGGAGCCTACTGCCTGCTGCATGGAGCCTGCTGCCTGCTGCATGGAGCCTGCTGCCTGGAACCTACTGCCTGGAGCCTACTGCCTGCTGCATGGAGCCTACTGCCTGCTGCCTACTGCCTGCTGCATGGAGCCTGCTGCCTGGAGCCTAGAGCCTGGAGCCTGGAAGGCTTCTGGGGCTTCTGAATGTGGGAGGCATTTATTTCCATTATTTATTAGGTTACCTTTTACACCATTGCCATGGGATTTCAAGTGGGGTGCAGATTGAAAAGATGAGAGGAGGTCTGAACTTCATTATCCCAACTCTCCTGCACTGACTCCTGTCTTTGAGAGAATGTATATTCACATCAGGAAGGCTGCGTTTACACAGGCAGCCCAATTCTGATATTTTTTTTCGGCTAAATGGTCTTTTGAAAAATATCTGATGTGAAAAAATCTGATGTGATTTGTCGAAAGCCCAATTAGTGAAAAAAATATCAGAACTGGGCTGCCTGTGTTAATGCAGCATACATCATCATACATCATTTCACATCATATGGTTCTTTGTATGACTGTAAGTGTGTCATGGATGTGACATATACATTTTGAGGTATAGATTATTCATTTAATGAATGATTACCTTCAGATGGTATTTCCATATTAATATTGTTAAACTGTAGCAAACAAGATTAATTCTGAAGGTGTTCATTTGCCTTCAAAATGCAGTTCTCCCATTGGACACTTGTCAGTGCTGTTGTTTGGTCTAGAAGGGCAGTACATGCACTCAGTGTCAACACTTCTCTTGAACTGTAAGATTCGCTGGGCTATAATTTCAAACTTTTGCTCATCTTTTGCTCAACGTCTTTTTTATAAATGAAAGTAGGTTCCCTTCTCCTGTTTCTCAATAAACAACACACCTTTCTTTTTTTCCCTTCAAATTTTACCCCTTTTTCGTGGTATCCAATTGTTGTAATAGCTACTATCTTGTCTCATCCCTACAACTCCCGTACAGGCTCGGGAGAGACAAAGGTTGAAAGTCATGCGTCCTCCGATACACAACCCAACCAAGCCGCACTGCTTCTTAACACAGCGAAGCCAGCCGCACCAATGTGTCAGAGGAAACACTGTGCACCTGGCAACCTTGGTTAGCGCGCACTGCGCCCGGCCCGCCACAGGAGTCGCTGGTGCGCAATGAGACAAGGACATCCCTACCGACCAAGCCCTCCCTAACCCGGACGACGCTAGGCCAATTGTGCGTCACCCCACGGACTTCCCGGTCGCGGCCAGTTATGACAGAGTCTGGGCGCGAACCCAGAGTCTCTGATGGCACAGCTGGCGCTGCAGTACAGTGCCCTTAACCACTGCACCACCCGGGAGGCCCAAACAACACACCTTTCAAGACTCCCTGCGTTTCTCAATAAACAACCTTCACAGACTGAACTGAAGCATTTCAGATCCTTTCCCTAATTAGCCTAAATCCCAGTGGAAGAAGGGACAGACATTTTCCACATGAGTTCAGTTTGTGCTGTTTTATTATGTAATACACCTTAATTGCTTTTCCCATTTTTACATTTCAGTAATTTAGCAGACACTCTTCTCCAGAGCTACTTGCAGTAGTATATGTAAAAAAAAAAGTTTTTTAAACTTGATTCATTCTGGTCCCCCATGGGATTCCAACCCACAACCCTGCCTTTGCAAGCACCATGCTCTACCAACTTAGCCACACAGGACATTCCCTTGTAATTGTAGAGAATTGTAATATTCTCCTTCGTATGAGTCAACTACTTTGCACTTTGGAAATTGATTAGTAAACTGGATTATTGCAATTGTTTTGTTTTCTTTAAATTATTGAATGGTTTCCTCTTTTAATGCTCAGGTTTCCATGTAGCTTACCTAATATTTACAAACATCTTGCATCAGTATACAGTCATCTGTGTTCTGGTATAGGCTGCAAATGTAGTCTTGGGAGACTAACATACCACATTGATGTGTTTTGCTATTTGATTGCATCTTCGAGAGCATCCTGAAAGGGTTGCATCACTGCCTGGTATGACAACTGCTCGGTCTCCGACTGCAAGGCACAACAGAGGGTAGTGCATACGGCACAGTACATCACCGGCGCCATTCCTACCATCCAGGACCTCTTACCAGGCGGTGTCAGAGGAGGGCCCTAAAAATTGACAAAGACTCCAGCCACCCGTCATAGCCGCTCGTCAAGCAGTACAGGAGCACCAAGTCTAGGTCCAAGAGGCTTCTAAACAGCTACTACCCCAAAGCCATAAGACTCCTGAACAGCTAATCAAATGGCTTCCCAGACTATTTGCATTGCCCCCCCCCCTTTGCCGCTGCTACTCTCTGTTATTATCTATGCATAGCCACTTTAAAACTCTACCTACATGTACATCATTACCTCAATTACCTCGACACCAGTGCCCCCTGCACATTGACACATTGACACTGTACCGGTACCCTATCATGACACTAGCCGAGACCCAAATACAGACACTAGAGGCAGATGGTTGGAGTTTAAGATGTTTAATAAATCCAAAGGGAATAGGCAAGAGAATGGTCGTGGACAGGCAAAAGGTCATAACCAGATCAGAGTCCAGGAGGTACAGAGTGGCAGGCAGGCTGGAGGTCAGGGCAGGCAGAATGGTCAGGCAGGCGGGTACAGATTCCAGGACAGGCAAGGGTCAAAACCGGAGGACTAGGAAAAAGGAGAAATGGCAAAGCAGGAAAACGGGAAAAACAGCTGGTGGGCTTGGACATAGAAGACGAACTGGCACAGAGAGACAGGAAACACAGGGATAAATACACTGGGGAAAACAAGTGACACCTGGAGGGGGTGGAGACAATAACGAGGACAGGTGAAACAGAATCAGGGTGTGACAACCCCCTGTATATTGCCCCGCCATTGTTATTTACTGCTAATCTTTAATTACTTGTTATTCTTATCTCTTACTTTTTTAGAGATTTTCTTAAAACTGCATTGTTGGTTAAGGGCTTGTAAGTAAGAATTTGTTGTATTTGGCACATGTGACAAAATAAAATTTGATTTGATTTGATTGCTTCTCTTGACAATATTTGTGTCTGTCTCCCCATGAATGATTGCAATGACTGGGTGTGGGCAATAGTTTTATTTACAGCTGCCAAAATGCTAAAATGGTGCCAAGTGTCACAGTGACACAAATGATGCATTTTCCATGACATCTCACCCATGTTCTTAAATTGAGTCATCTGCAGTTATACGGAAGTACTGAACAATATTTCTAAGTAGAGGACTTTGGAACATTGACCTTCAATAATAGGTTGATATCATTCTCTCGTGAAATGCATCATATTTTACAGTCATTCAGATGGTTTCAGACATATTTGTATATGGGAAATCAATGCCAAAAATATAATTGGATTAGATCCTAAACATTTCCAAAGTACCATCAATAGTGAGCACACTATTGTGGATGACTCTGGAAACAGTGTTCAGGTGCCCTAC
The DNA here is from genome assembly GCF_018296145.1 of Oncorhynchus tshawytscha. Classification (NCBI taxonomy): domain Eukaryota; kingdom Metazoa; phylum Chordata; class Actinopteri; order Salmoniformes; family Salmonidae; genus Oncorhynchus; species Oncorhynchus tshawytscha. The sequence continues at coordinate 72,713,188 of NC_056431.1, read as the reverse complement.
TCGGCGCTGAACAATATGGTACTATTGAAATACAATTGCTATCAGCATTATGACTTTGTAATTATAGTTATATTGTAGCCTAAATCTTCTGTATCTGTTCCATGGTTTTCCAAGTATGAGATATTTGCTAAACCTCTGGGAGGCATTTTAATATATTTAAATGGCTGGTAATGTGTGGGAGCTATCAGGTCTAATTACCAGTCACTTGATAGTCCATCTCCTCTACAAAGAAGAGGAGAATGGGAGTAATGGTGTGAACAAAATGCAATTTAGATGTCAGATAAAGCTCTTGGTTAACCACTTACAACAGCTACCCCAGCATCAGGGGCAAGGCCTTGAACGTTGAAACATAACTGGCCCACATTTATTGATTTCCTCGTTCTGGCTGCTGATAAGATTTACATTTCCGGTCAAAAGTTTTAGAACACCTACTCATTCAAGGGTTTTGCTATATTTTTTACTATTTTCTACATTGTAGAATAATAGTGAAAACATCAAAACTATGAAAAAACACATATGGAATCATGTAGTAACCAAAAAAGTGTTAAACAATTCAAAATATATTTGAGATTTGAGATTCTTCAAATAGCCACCCTTTGCATTGATGACAGCTTTGACATTATTGGCATTCTCTTAACTAGCTTTATGAGGTAGTAACCTGGAATGCATTTTAATTTACAGGTGTGCCTTCTTAAAAAGTTAATTTGTGGAATTTCTTTCCTTCTTAATGTGTTTGAGTCAATCAGTTGTGTTGTGACAAGGTAGGGGGGTATACAGAAGACAGCTCTATTTGGTAAAAGACCAAGTCCATATTATGGCAAGAACAGCTCAATTAAGAAAAAAGAGAAACGCAGTCCATCATTACTTTAAAACACGAAGGTCAGTCAATACGTAACATTTTAAGAACGTTGAACATTTTTTTCAAGTGCAGTCGCAAAAACCATCAAGCACTATGATGAAACTGGCTCTCATGAGGACCGCCACAGGAATGGAAGCCCCAGAGTTACCTCTGCTGTAGAGAATAAGTTACCAGCCTCAGAAATTGCAGCCCAAATAAATGATTCACAAAGTTCAAGTAACAGACACATCTCAACATCAACTGTTCAGAGGAGACTGTGTGAATAAGGCCTTCATGGTCGAATTGTGAAAAGAAACCACTACCAAAGGACACCGATAATAAGAAGAGACTTGCTTTGGCCAAGAAACACAAGCAATGGACATTAGACTGGTGGAAATTTGTCCTTTGGTCTGGAGATCTCCACATGCGTATTTCCCACCGCAAAGCATGGAGGAGGAGGTGTTGTGGTGTGAGGGTGCTTTGCTAGTGACACTGTCAGTGATTTACTTAGAATTCAAGGCACACTTAACCAGCATGGCTACCACAGCATTCTGCAACGATACGCCGTCCCATCTGGTTTGGGCTTAGTGGGACTATCATTTGTTTTTCAACAGGAAATTTACCCAACACACCGCCAACCTGTTTAAGGGCTATTTGACCAACAAGGAGAGTGATGGAGTGCTGCATCAGATGATCTGGCCTCCACAATCCCCTGACCTTAATCAAATTGAGATGGTTTGGGATGAGTTAAACTGCAGAGTGAAGGAAAAGCAGCCAACATGTGTTCAGCATATGTGGGAACTTCTTCAAGACTGTTGGAAAAGCATTCCAGGTGAAGCTGGTTGAGAAAATGCCAAGAATGTGCAAAGCTGTCCTCAAGGCAAATGGTGGCTATTTGAAGAATCTCAAATATAAAATATATTTTGATTTGTTTAACACTTTTTTGCTTACTAAATGACTCCATATGTGTTATTTTATAGTTTTAATGAAATGTATATAATAGTTTTTTTTTAAACTTGAATGGGTAGGTATTCTAAAACTTTTGACTGGTAGTGTACATCAGACTCACAATCTCCAGGAAGGAAGACAGTCAGGGAAGGCTGGACGAGAAGCCCTCTACCCACTTCCCATCTCCCCTTCCACCTTAGTTCCAGGATAGACGAGGCACATGGTAGATTTGAGATTTTTTCTCTTTTTGTCCGATAGTTGGGAGCCTACCTTAGAGGGAGAACATGGAGACAGACCATAGTGATAGTGGTGTACCTGCAGTAGAAGACATTTGTGATGTCAGTATTTCCGGTATCGAACGAGCAATAATATATATTGCTTGTTGATATAACAATATAAACAGAGGTGAGTGAACTGCTAACACTGTAGTTTATTTTATGTTGATATATTCTACTCCAACATGCTGATATGACAGAAAATACTGTACAGTACAATGATTTAAAACTGCATTACAGTGTATGAAGTGTACTACACATGGAATAATGTGCATGTGTTATTTCTGTGTTATTGCTCAGGGTCTATACTGTAGGTTATTTTATTAAAAGCACATTTCTTGTGTTAGCATTTCCAAAGACTTTGTAATTTATCAAGATTTCACAGCTATTTTTTTTTTTTAATGTTACCTTTATGTCCTTTATTTAACTAGGCAAGACAGTTAAGAACAAATTCTTATTTTCAATGGCGGCCTACCGGGGAACAGTGGGTTAACTTCCTTGTTCAGGGGCAGAACGACAGATGTTTACCTTGTCAGCTCGGGGATTCTATCTAGCAACCTTTCGGTTACTGGCCCTAGACTGGCCCTGGCCCACTAGACTACCTGCCATCCCAGATGTTTTTTTTTGCTGTCAATTCATAAGTCTTCACAGCTGTTGCAATATTCAAACAGGATAGTGCAACACCTTTGAGTGTGGAAAAACACATGACTGTTTATGTCTGCGTTACAGTATATTTGTCATGTAGACTTAACAAGGACATACCATGTGATTTCTACCTTTGACAATTGAGACAGTCATGCTTTGAAAAAAGGTTCACCCAGCCCAGCAGCCAGTCTCTGCTGCAACCTAAGTGGCACCCTGAGCTTTGTGATCTTACTGGCTTTCCATGGCCACATTGATTTTGCTCCCACGTTACAGATAATTGCTAGGTGCTGCGAATCCTATCCTCCCAGAGATGTAGCAGTGAGGTGTTGTAGTGTGTTGAGAGGCTATCTGATATTGGGAAGATGATAGCGCCTTAATCTTATTGACTGTGACAGACTTATGGGTTTCACTGCTTGGCGTAGAGAGCAACAGCTCTCAACTGTTTCTCCATTCAGTAATAATACATTAGAATGGTTGTAGATAGTTTATGATGCAGTTAAAATTGTATTGAATTAATTAATTAACCTTGTTTTCTTAGAGAAAATACGGTCCCACTTTAAGCAAAGTCCAACTTATAAATGCTTTATATAGCATACATAAAGGCTTCATAAGAACTACACAAATGCTTAACAAATCATCTATAAGCGTATGTCATACTATGTTTATGGTGTATTAACATGCATAGTGTGTTATGTCACATTTGGCAATTCCCCCTACAGTGGTAATGGTTATGTCCCCCTACAGTGGTAATGGTTATGTCCCCCTACAGTGGTAATGGTTATGTCCCCCTACAGTGGTAATGGTTATGTCCCCCTACAGTGGTAATGGTTATGTCCCCGTTTATACACCACTGTGTATTGTGTATGACATACGCTTATAGATTACTTGTTAAGCATTTGTGTAGTGTAGGGACCGAACATTACTGTATCATGTGTACGAGATACCAAGAAATGGTAATAGGCTACATTACAGTTTTTGATTTTGATTTAGAACCGAGAGGGAGTATTTTACACACCAATAACCATATAACCTTTCTCTGACTTAATTTTATTACAGTATGTCCATATAGCTAATATACAGTGCCTTGCGAAAGTATTCGGCCCCCTTGAACTTTGCGACCTTTTGCCACATTTCAGGCTTCAAACATAAAGATATAAAACTGTATTTTTTTGTGAAGAATCAACAACAAGTGGGACACAATCATGAAGTGGAACGACATTTATTGGATATTTCAAACTTTTTTAACAAATCAAAAACTGAAAAATTGGGCGTGCAAAATTATTCAGCCCCCTTAAGTTAATACTTTGTAGCGCCACCTTTACACCGATTACAGCTGTAAGTTGCTTGGGGTATGTCTCTATCAGTTTTGCACATCGAGAGACTGAAAATTTTTCCCATTCCTCCTTGCAAAACAGCTCGAGCTCAGTGAGGTTGGATGGAGAGCATTTGTGAACAGCAGTTTTCAGTTCTTTCCACAGATTCTCGATTGGATTCAGGTCTGGACTTTGACTTGGCCATTCTAACACCTGGATATGTTTATTTTTGAACCATTCCATTGTAGATTTTGCTTTATGTTTTGGATCATTGTCTTGTTGGAAGACAAATCTCCGTCCCAGTCTCAGGTATTTTGCAGGCTCCATCAGGTTTTCTTCCAGTATGGTCCTGTATTTGGCTCCATCCATCTTCTCATCAATTTTAACCATCTTCCCTGTCCCTGCTGAAGAAAAGCAGGCCCAAACCATGATGCTGCCACCACCATGTTTGACAGGGTGGGTGATGGGTGATGAGCTGTGTTGCCTTTACGCCAAACATAACATTTTGCATTGTTGCCAAAAAGTTCAATTTTGGTTTCATCTGACCAGAGCACCTTCTTCCACATGTTTGGTGTGTCTCCCAGGTGGCTTGTGGCAAACTTTAAACGACACTGTTTATGGATATCTTTAAGAAATGGCTTTCTTCTTGCCACTCTTCCATAAAGGCCAGATTTGTGCAATATACGACTGATTGTTGTCCTATGGACAGAGTCTCCCACCTCAGCTGTAGATCTCTGCAGTTCATCCAGAGTGATCATGGGCCTCTTGGCTGCATCTCTGATCAGTCTTCTCCTTGTATGAGCTGAAAGTTTAGAGGGACGGCCAGGTCTTGGTAGATTTGCAGTGGTCTGATACTCCTTCCATTTCAATATTATCGCTTGCACAGTGCTCCTTGGGATGTTTAAAGCTTGAGAAATCTTTTTGTATCCAAATCCGGCTTCAAACTTCTTCACAACAGTATCTCGGACCTGCCTGGTGTGTTCCTTGTTCTTCATGATGCTCTCTGCGCTTTTAACGGACCTCTGAGACTATCACAGTGCAGGTGCATTTATACAGAGACTTGATTACACACAGGTGGATTGTATTTATCATCATTAGTCATTTAGGTCAACATTGGATCATTCAGAGATCCTCACTGAACTTCTGGAGAGAGTTTGCTGCACTGAAAGTAAAGGGGCTGAATAATTTTGCACGCCCAATTTTTCAGTTTTTGATTTGTTAAAAAAGTTTGAAATATCCAATAAATGTCGTTCCACTTCATGATTGTGTCCCACTTGTTGTTGATTCTTCACAAAAAAATACAGTTTTATATCTTTATGTTTGAAGCCTGAAATGTGGCAAAAGGTCGCACAGTTCAAGGGGGCCGAATACTTTCGCAAGGCACTGTATTAATGAGCAAAATGTATTTTATATATATATATATAGTATATGTATATATATAGATATATTATATCATATATTCCAACGTATTCATATATTAATGAGTAATATTTAATGTATATGTTATATTTCATTATATATTCCAATATATTCATATATTAATGAGTATTATTTATTATATATGTTATATTATATTTTATTTTATTATATATTCCAATATATTCATCTATTAATGAGTAATATTTATTATACATGTTATATTATATATTCCAACACATTAATATGTTAATGAGTAATATTTATTATAAGTTAAATTATATTATATATTCCAATATATTAATGAGTAATATGTATTATATATGTTATATTATATTATATATTCTAACATATTCAAATATTAATGAATCCTATTTATTGTATACGTTATGTGATATTATATATTCAAACATGTTCATATATTAATGAGTAATATTTATTAAATATGTTATATTATATGATATATTCCTGTATATTCATATATTATTGAGTATTATATATTATATATGTTATATTATATTATAGATTCCTGTATATTCATATATTATATATCATATGTTATATTATGTTATATTATATTATAGATTCCAATATATTTATATATTAATGAGTAATAATCTTACATTTATGAAGATTTCACTCTGATTGGGAAACTTATAATCATTCACTTTTCATATTGTGTAATAAATCCCGCTATTAACTTGACAGATCTGGCTAATACATTTATATCCTTTTAGTACAGCGTTTGGTTTCTTCCAGAGCTACAGTTGTTATATTAATATTAATATAATTTCTGCATGGTGCTACTCTCATCGTTTTATGCAAATCACTGCACCCGCTGCTTGTTCTGCTTCATAAACTCTGACAGCTACTGATGAGAAAATCACTCCCCTCTCTCTTACTGTATGATGATGTACTGCCTCACTGGGAAAGACTCCGTATCTGTTGATTGGTAGACATTCTCAAGTCTGTCACATAGCTACATAGAAGGCATTTCAGTGTGCTTGCTGACTATTGTACGGGTACTAGTGTACCAACCGTGTTTATTTTATGCCGTTTATGGCGTTTATTTTATGGCTTAAGAGTGTGGTTGATCATTCTGAATTTTAGAACCTAGTGTGACAACCATGCTAGCTGGTACAGTATTTTGTATGGCGGAAGGCAGCTGATGATTTAGGCTATACTTCCCACACACTGGCATTTTTTTTTCAGTCTCAAACCATCCATGATCATTACTGTGGCGATGACCATGGTGCATACTGACCTGACCTTTACATGTAGGCTAGCAATGAATTAAGGCCTACAGAAAGATCAGCAGGGTTGCCTCATGTGGAGTGGCCCCCAAAGCATCCTGGGAATAAATGGTGTGCGTTGTGGTCTCTGTGTCGTTGAAAGAGAACCCAGTGATGCAGTTCACTGTGGCCCAGGGGCCAGTGGCAGGACACAACTGGATGGCTTCATGTCAAGTATTTATGTCACAGGGAGAAATACATGTTTGACCTCGGCCTAGGCCATGTGTTTATCCTTAACTTTATACTAATGAAAAAAGGGGAGGGGCGCACGTAGAAGTATTATATATGATGTCATGTGTTGTTATGGCACTCTCTGAGGTAAAATATACAGATGTCCAACAATTGGTGATTCCTAGCCTGTACCTACCCATTCAACATCTTGATCATGCAGTAACTGATCAGCGCTCATAGACCGCAGTCCAAAACCGACATGACAGCCGATCTGTTATGTAACTGAAATAGTCTTTGATTGCAGAGAGGGGCATTTCCATCTAGAAGGATCCATGAGCACCAACATGAGAAGTTCATAGGAGCATATCAAATTGGGCGTCAAATGAATAGCTAAGAGTCAATATTTTTCAACCATTTTCCATCCCAAAAAATGTGAATAAGCAAAGGCTTTGATTTCTGGTAAAACAGATAGAAAAGAGGTTTTAGACAACATTGACAAGAAAAGTTTTAAAATCTATAATAAATACATCAAAACACAATAATGTTGATGTAAAGAGCGCTGCTAACTAATGTCAACACTTACTGTGTATATAGTTTTGGAGAAATTATTTGCAGTGGTGGAAAAAGTATTCAATTGTCATTCTTGAGTAAAAGTAAAGATATCTTAACATGATGCAAGGTGATGCAAGATGGCGCCGACAAACATGGCAGCTCTGCATCTAGCTCTTAAGCAACTTTGCAGTATTTCGTTTTTTTTGTGTGTTATTTCTTACATTATTAGCCCAGAACATTTTTTGTGATATTACAAACTTTTGAATATCAGAGTGACGGTAACTCACCAGCTTTACGACCAGGAATACGACTTTCCTGAATTGGATCCTTGGTTCATACCCATCAGGGCAATTGAACTTATTCCAGGGGCTTCTCCAAGACATCGCCGGCGGAGAAGAAGTATTCGGAGTATACTTCTAGTCCGACTCAGGATGCATGCACACCATCCACCGCTTCCAAGTATATTACTATCTAATGTTCAGTCTCTGGAGTAGACGAGCTCAGGGTGAAGATCTCCTTCCAGAGAGACATCAGGGACTATAACATACATGTTTTGCATAATTATGGCTCTCTCGGATATACTGTCCCTGTCCATACAGCCAGCTGGGTTCTCAGTATATCGCACAGACAGGAATAAAAAACTCTCCCGGAAAGAAGAAAGGCGAGGGTGTATGCTTCATGATTAACTACTCATGGTGTGATTGTGATAACATACAGTAACTCAAGTCCTTTTGTTCATCCGACCAAGAATACCTCACAATCAAATGCCGACCGTATTACCTCCCAAGAGAATTCTCTTCGGTTATAGTCACAGCCGTGTATATTCTCCCTCAAGCCGATACCACGACGACTACACTGGACATTATGCAAACTGGAAACGACATATCCAGAGGCTGCATTTATTTTGTATAGGCTGTATCCAAGCTGTATAACAACTGGCCGTGATTGGGAGTCCCATAGGGCGGCGCACAATTGGCCCAGCATCGTCTGGGTTTGGCCGGTACAGGCTGTTATTGCAAATAAGAATGTGTTCTTAACTGACTTGCCGAGTTACATAAAGGTTCAATAAAAATAAAATAAAATAATGGTAGCTGTCACGACTTCCGCCGAAGTCAGTTCCTCTCCTTGTTCGGGCGGCGTTCGGCGGTCGACGTCACCGCCTTTCTAGCATTCGCCGCTCCATTTTTCATATATCCATTTGTTTTGTCTTGTTCCCTGCATACCTGGTTTTCATTCCCCAATCAATTCATATGTATTTATTCCTCTGTTCCCCATCATGTCTTTGTGTAGGATTGTTTGTGTTACGTGTATTTTGATATTGTGGATATTGTTACTCGCATTACTTTTTGTCTATGTTCCATGTTTTGAACATATATTATACTACTTTGTGCTGTCATTTTGACCGGAATAAAAAGTGCGCCTGTTCACTACTCTGCTCTCCTGCACCTGACTTTGCCTCCAATAAACAATCCTAACAGTAGTTGGGGATTTTAACAAAGCAAATTTGAGGAAAACGCAACCGAAGTTCAATCAACACATTGACTGAAGTTCTCGCTGTCATGTCATGTGTGTAGGTGGCAGGGAAGTCAGGCGCAGGAGAATCAAACTTGGTATAATGGAGTAGTTTAATAACGTAACACATAAACTCCAAAACCAAAGTACATAATAAAATAAACGTGGGTACAAGAACCCGTCACGCACCAATCCATAAAACACGAGCATAACAATAAACAATCTCTGACAAGGACATGAGGGGAAACAGAGGGTTAAATACACAACAATTAATGAATGGGATTGGAAACAGGTGTGTAGGAAGACAAGACAAAACCAATAGAAAATGAAACATGATCAATGATGGCTAGAAGACCGGTGACGTCGACCGCCGAGCACCGCCCGAACATGGAGAGTCTTTGACTTCGGCAGAAGTCATGAAACTCGCTCTAGGTAAAACACTCTGGTAAAACACTTGCTCCTCCCTTCCTATAGGCAGAAAGTCAAACAGGAAGTACCCGTGCTAAGGTCTATTCAACGTTAGTCTGACCAATCGGAATCCATGCCTCAAGATCATCAGGAAGTGTATAGATGATGTTGTTCCCACTGTCATGACATAGGTTTATGACAGTCATAAATACCTCTTTCCCCCTTTTTCCTCTCTCTACCCTACTGATGTTACATTTGCAAAACCCTTGGTTAACATAGAGATTCTGGGAACATCAGAAGGTGGGGGGAAATTAACTATATTCTGGTAATCCGACCAATTGAACATATGCGGTGGTACTTAATGAATATGATGTCAGTTCGGTGGTCATCTGAGACATTCTCATCAATGATAAGATAACATAAACTCTACTGTGCAAAGTCTACACATCAGAGTTATCGGATTCACATGGAATTGTTGTTCAATTAAATTGTTTGTATATGAAATTATTCGTGATGGGATGAAATGTGAGTTTAGCTTCTAAAATGTGAGATTTGGGTTTTCATAAGATAGGGCTCTACTCAATCAGTGGCCCGCCCCTGTGAAGGGACATGGGCTATAAAACTTTTCAAACACGCCCTCCTCTCCCTTCCTATATAATCCCTTGACGACAATATAATCTCCTGTTCCGAGGACATGAGGACGACGGTCCGATGTCAGAATGGTTCAGATAATAAATACAGAACGAAGCCAACATCAGCGTGAGCTTTGGTTGCGAATGGTATGAACTTTGAACTCTTATTCACTACAGAAGTGATACCTCCTAGCCGTTGAGTTAGCAACAGCCGCTGCAAACGAGGGTTAGGAAGGAACCGACAGAGTATCCCGTCTACCACACAATGACGTTACTACAACGTATTCAATTTACCAGCAGAGACATTCTTCAAAGGACAAAAGACTCGGTTGAGCAACACGGCCTTCCATCTACCACCAACCTACCGAAGCGCAGCTCCGAGTAAATATTTATTGCATTTTCCTTTTCCAAATGGGCGGTAATTTAGAATGCATAAGATACTGTATTTACGATAGCACAGCTTCTTCCTTTGTCCCTCAGTCTTCCCGCTCTTTCACTCAAACCCAGACCCTTTTCTTTTGTGTAACCAGCTGTCATATCTGTTCCTCCCGCCAGGGACGTTTGCCTTTATGACGTAATTTGTAATCAAGTTATGATTGAAATATGTGTATGGGTAATTCTGTGTGATTAGTTAGGTATTTAGTAAATAAATAATTAAACAAAATGTTGTATTGCTGATTCAACTGTTAGCCAGGGTTCGTGCAGATAACCAAGAATTTACAACTTTCAGATGAGACTGAATTAAGATGACGATTAATATTGACTGCTATTGATGTAAAATATTACTAGGTCTTTAAGAGTTTATTCGGAAGATAACAGCTCTATAAATATTATTTTGCGGTGCCCGACTCTCTAGTTAATTACATTTACATGATTAGCTTGACTGGGAATATGGTTGAATACAAACAGTATAGTTATTACCTCCGTAAGGCAAACAAACAGGCAAAATGTCAGTACAGAGACAAAGTGGAGTCGTAATTCAACAGCTCAGACATGAGACGTATGTGGCAGTGTCTACAGACAATCACGGATTGCAAAGGGAAAACTAGTCACGTCGTGGACACCGACGTCTTGCTCCCAGACAAGCTAAACACCTTCTTCTTTGAGGATAACACAGTGCCATCGACGCAACCTGCTCCCGTTCTCCATGGCTGCCGTGAGTAAGACATTTAAGCGTGTTAACCCTCGCAGGCTGCCGGCCCAGACTGCATCCCTAGCCACGTCTTCATAACATGCACAGACCAGCTGGCTGGAGTGTTTACAGACATATTCAATCAATCGCTATCCCAGTCTGCCATCCCCACTTGCTTCAATATGTCCACCATTGTTCCTGTACCCAAGAAAGTAAAGGTAACTGAACTAAATGACTATAGCTCGTAGCACTCACTTCTGTCATCATGAAGTGCTTTGAGAGGAGTGTTAAGGATCATATCCCCTCTACCTTACCTGACAACCTCTACCCACTTCAATTTGCTTACCGCCCCAATAGATCGACAGACGATGCAATTGCCATCGCACTGCACACTGCCCGATCCCATCTGAACAAGAGGAATACCTACATAAGAATGCTGTTCATTGACTATAGCTCAGCCTTCAACACCATAGTACCCGTCAAGCTCATCATTAGGCTCTGGCCCCCCCGTGCAACTGGGTCCTGGACTTCCTGACTGACCGCTTGAAGGTAGGAAACAACACCTCCATTTCACTGATCCTCAACACAGGTGCCCCACAAGGGTGAGTGTTCAGCCCCCTTCTGTACTCCCTGTTCATCCATGACTGTGTGGCCACGTACGCCTCCAACTCAATCATCAAGTTTGCAGGCGACACAACAGTTGTAGGCCTGATTACCAACAATAACAGGACAGCCTACATGTAGGAGTTGAAGCCCTGGCAGAGTGGTGCCAGGAAAATAACCTCTACAGACATGTGTCTATCACCGCCTGCTACGGCACCTGCACCGCCCGCAACTGCAGGTCTCTCGAAACAGGTGCGGTCTGACCAACGCATCACCGGGGGCACACTGCCTGACCTCCAGGACACCTACAGTACCCGATGTCACAGGAAGGCCAAAAGGATCATCAAGGACATCCTCCACCCAAGCCACGGCCTGTTCACACTGCTATCATCCAGAAGGTGAGATCAGTGTAGGTGCATCAAAGCTGGGACCGAGACTGATTCTATCTCAAGGCCATCAGACTGTTAAATAGCCATTACTAGCCAGCTACCACCCAGTTACTCAACTCTGCACCTTATAGGATGCTGCCCTACGTAAGGGACCCATGTGGCAGCTCCCTTATGATTGATGAGGATTTTCATAGGGCAAATAGACGGTCCCTTACTAGACGTCTGCGGGTGCTATTAAAACAGGTCGAAGGCCTCAAGTCGCCCCCTAAGACCTGGTCTTCCGGGAAGTCAAAAAATAAAGTTTCCAGGACACTCGGTTTTCAAGATATGTATATATTTTCTTGGGGGGGACATTTTTCTGCATTACCGGAAAATTCCACCAGATGGCGACTGACTGTATATGGCAAATTGACATTTCATAACCAAATGGACATGGCCGTTTCTCGTAAATGGAACAGACTTCAATGACAAAACTCAGTGAGCACAGGGGTGGCCAAATGTACTTTTAGCCCAGAAACAAGATGTTGTTGAGGCCAAAACACTCTGAGTCAATGCACATTTTGTGGGATTAAAGGTTGAAAACAGTAATACAGCGCTAATTTGACCGCTTTACGTCAAAGTACATAAATTTATGGTGTAAGAAAAATAAAACCAACCTATCGTAGTTTACGAGAAATCGTACAACGTTCATTTCATGATGCTAAAACAAATGTTAGTTTTTTTTTTACAAAAGAGTTACTATCCACTGAAACCCTGTAGAGTGCTACACACACAAAACCCACCTTCATTACAAAGTGAGTGTTTTAACAATCTAAAGGACACAAGACAAAATAAATAAGCATAGATATGGGTTGTATTTACAATGGTGCGTGTTCTTCACTCTCTCTCTAACTCTCTTTCTCTCGCTCTCTTTTTCTCTACTCTTCCTCTCTCTCACACACAGTTCACATCCACCACCCTGACCTCCACCACAGCGCCACCCACCCACCCACACACACACACACACACACACACACACACACACACACACACACACACACACACACACACACACACACACACACACACTTCCAAGATGGAGTGACAGAGTGTGGGGCTTACTGACACACAGAGTCTACAATTTTTTAAATTTTATTTAACTAGGCAAGTTAAGAACAAATTCTTATTTTCAATGACGGCCTAGGAACAGTGGGTTAGGGAATTCTTATTTTCAATGACGGCCTAGGAACAGTGGGTTAGGGGCAGAATGACAGATTTGTACTTTGTCAGCTAGGGGGTTTGAACTTGCAACCTTCCGGTTACTAGTCCAACGCTTTAACCACTAGGCTACCCTGCCACCCCAATAGTTACCGGCATTCGAACCATCAAAGAACCGTCAGACCTAGAGCTCTGAAACTTTATAAACCTGTTTGAGAGCTTAAGTCAGTAGTGCATTGTGAGTTACGTGGCTCTAGAAGGTTCTCAGGCCGAGAAACAGCCTTGTTGCGAAAATGTCAACATTTTAGATCGGGGACCCGCGATTATATTTCGTTACCATAATTCATTACCGGATGTAAATCCACTTAATTTACTGTAGTTCAATAATCAAAATAAATGTTTTCAAACTAAATGTGTCATGTTTTAGCTGACACCCTGTTCTTTCACCCCATACTGTATATTTGAATCTTAATTTGTAGGAGATAGTTAACAGTTTTTGGACAACATGGTCGCATAAAAACCAGAGGGAGATTTAACCGTAATTCTGTTACCAAATTTTGCATCTGCACAGTTCTTCCAGTACATGTGTTTTTGTGAACATGCCTGTATAAATTAATCAAAGTAGTCCTTGTGCATTGAGTTGTATGTTGCTAAACTTTGTAATGAATGTTTTTTGTTTGGCATACATTTTAAAGTGAGAAATCTGAGTCAAATTGTTATCCCTTACTGTGGAATTGGCCAGAGGCAAAACACACACGCTTCACTTCATAACACAGGCTTCTTCTAATGGAGAACTGCTTCACTTCATAACTAATGGAGAACTCCTTCACTTCATAACACAGACTTCTTCTAATGGAGAACTGCTTCACTTCATAACTAATGGAGAACTCCTTCACTTCATAACACAGACTTCTTCTAATGGAGAACTGCTTCACTTCATAACACAGGTTTCTTCTAATGGAGGACTGCTTCACTTCATAACTAATGGAGAACTGCTTCACTGCATAACTAATGGAGAACTGCTTCACTTCATAACACAGGCTTCTTCTAATGGAGAACTCCTTCACTTCATAACACAGGCTTCTTCTAATGGAGAACTGCTTCACTTCATAACACAGGTTTCTTCTAATGGAGGACTGCTTCACTTCATAACTAATGGAGAATTCATTCACTTCATAACTAATGGAGAATTCATTCACTTCATAACTAATGGAGAACTGCTTCACTTCATAACACAGGCTTCTTCTAATGGAGGACTGCTTCACTTCATAACTAATGGAGAATTCATTCACTTCATAACTAATGGAGAACTGCTTCACTTCATAACACAGACTTCTTCTAATGGAGAACTGCTTCACTTCATAACTAATGGAGAACTCCTTCACTTCATAACACAGACTTCTTCTAATGGAGAACTGCTTCACTTCATAGCTAATGGAGAACTGCTTCACTTCATAACTAATGGAGAACTCATTCACTTCATAACTAATGGAGCATTCGTTCGCTTCATAACTAATGGAGGACTGCTTCACTTCATAACTAATGGAGAACTGCTTCACTTCATAACTAATGGAGAACTGCTTCACTTCATTACACAGGCTTCTTCTAATGGAGGACTGCATATGCCATTCAGTCATGAGAGCATCTGCTCAGCATAACCCAGCATGAACTATTATAATGCTGTCATAATGCTGTAATGCTGCAGCTTTAAGGGGGCATGCTGCCCTGACAATCCCATAATCTGAACACCTGATAATACAACAGACGTTATTCATTAATGGAATACCAAATAGACAACCACTCTATAGAACGACAGACATGCTTTTTGTTTATAAAATAATTTAGAAAAATAATTGTATTTGTGCCTTTTTCTTAGTGAAGGATCAGAAGTGCACCAGCACATCCACCCATTGGTTTCCAGCTGTTCACCATTGATCCCTCTTTGCTTTCTGATGCACTGGCCCGGAATGTGATGTTATTTTATTACTGAGGCAGAAGAGACAAGCTGGGTCCCTGCCCTGAGGGCACCTCTCTCTCTCCCTGACTGGGACAGGACCACAGTATGTGAAAACAGCTGGTTCAGGCAGGCCGGTTAGCTCAGTCAGTCGCCTATGGTAAATCCTGCTAGAGCGTGGAACAGACAGACTCTGGAGAGAGAAGTGAAGGAGCAGAGCAGGTGAAAAGGATCGGTATGGAGAGACGGAAGGAGAGGAGAGGAAAACGAGGGCTGTGTCAAGGCCTGTCATTAGCTATGGACCCAGATGACAATGAACTTGGAGTCTTCACGGTCATTCAGTGAGTAGAGATTTCCAGTCCTAATAAATGTGCAGTTCTGTATTGTACTTTGATGCATCCTCAAGGACCAACTCTATGATGATTTCACTGTGTTATCTCCATATTCTCTGACTAGATTAATATGGTTTGATTACACAAAAAAAAACTGCAACATTTTCAACTTTTAACATCTGTGTTAGTGATGAATTAATAGACAATTGTTTAGGATTAGATTCAGGATTGTGGATTCATTTTATACAATTTTAAGTCTACAAATGACAACATTTATCAAACCAACTGAGAACAAGATTTATATTGTGTACCATGTGATTCTCCTCTTTATTTGATTGGATTAGTCTCTAAGGCAGGGGTTCCCAAACTTGGCCCCCCTGAGATTTTTGCCCTAGCACTACACAGCTCAAATCCTCAAAGCTTGATGATGAGTTGGTTATTTGAATCAGCTGTGCACCCAGGGTTGGCCCCAGGACCGAGTTTGGGAACCCCTGCTCTAGAGAAGGTTGAGTATGGATACTGGGTGGGTGTCGGTGATGTCACAGTAATTGGCCATGTGATGATTGTACTTTCCATTGATGTTATGTAAATGGTTGCATTGACAGATGGAACCTCCTAAGTCCAAACATGCTTTACACAACGGGTGATTCTAATCCTGAATGCTGATTTGTTAAAACCGCATTACCACTGGCTAAATCTATGACGTTAAAATGCCTATTTACTCTGTTCCATCTGACTGCGCAATCCACTGTCTCATCAGCCCAGCCAGGCAATTTATGAACTTGATCTCCACTATAGAAAGCATCTAGACATTATCTCACATTTCTTTTAGACTAACATTTAGTTTTCAACAGCAGAGATTTGTATAAACCTTGCTGTCTGTCTCTCCGACATTTGCAACATTGTTTCAATATTCAGCTGTCCCATAGTAATGAACGTGTCAGGACGAGACAGAGGCAGGTAGCGTTTCTCAGCCAGTCGAAATCAGTCGAAATCACTTGGCATCATTTTTATGGATATATATAAAAGAAATGTCAATTGAAAAAACGAAAAACAAAACAAAGTTAAGCTAGTTTAACACCAATGTGGCTAGGTTACATCACCAATGTGGCTAGGTTACATCACCAATGTGGCTAGGTTACATCACCAATGTGGCTAGGTTACAGCACTGTTGTGGCTAGGTCACAGCACTGTTGTGGCTAGGTCACAGCACTGTTGTGGCTAGGTTACAGCACTGTTGTGGCTAGGTCACAGTACTATTGTGGCTAGGTCACAGCACTGTTGTGGCTAGGTTACAGTACTGTTGTGGCTAGGTTACAGCACTGTTGTGGCTAGGTCACAGTACTGTTGTGGCTAGGTCGCAGTACTATTGTGGCTAGGTCACAGCACTGTTGTGGCTAGGTCACAGCTCTGTTGTGGCTAGGTCACAGCTCTGTTGTGGCTAGGTCACAGTACTATTGTGGCTAAGTTACAGCTCTGTTGTGGCTAGGTCACAGTACTATTGTGGCTAGGTCACAGCACTGTTGTGGCTAGGTCACAGTACTATTGTGGCTAGGTTACAGCACTGTTGTGGCTAGGTCACAGTACTATTGTGGCTAAGTTACAGCTCTGTTGTGGCTAAGTTACAGCACTGTTGTGGCTAGGTCACAGTACTGTTGTGGCTAGGTCACAGTACTATTGTGGCTAGGTTACAGCACTGTTGTGGCTAGGTCACAGCTCTGTTGTGGCTAGGTCACAGTACTATTGTGGCTAAGTTACAGCTCTGTTGTGGCTAGGTCACAGTACTATTGTGGCTAGGTCACAGCACTGTTGTGGCTAGGTCACAGTACTATTGTGGCTAGGTTACAGCACTGTTGTGGCTAGGTCACAGTACTATTGTGGCTAAGTTACAGCTCTGTTGTGGCTAAGTTACAGCACTGTTGTGGCTAGGTCACAGTACTGTTGTGGCTAGGTCACAGTACTATTGTGGCTAGGTCACAGCTCTGTTGTGGCTAGGTTACAGCACTGTTGTGGCTAGGTCACAGTACTATTGTGGCTAGGTTACAGCACTGGTTTGTGACTCATTTCAGGAAACTAGGCATATGTCGCGGATCACTACTTCAAAGGAGAGCCATTTTGAACGTAAAATCTAAATGTTTTTTTGGGGGCAGAAATGGCTTCTCGAACATGTGAACTTTCATGTGCCTTAATAACAAACTTGTATGCCATCTGTAAATAGAAAATAAAACGGTTAAATTATGGGCCTAGTTGTTTAAGCCACAGAAAAAGTGAGAAACCTTCCCGCTACCCATGATTGGTTGAGATAATGAGTGGACTGGACATGCCGAGAGATGAGTTTGGATTGGTCTGCCATACAGCATGCTTCTGTCTATTTGAGCTAGTCAGTTTGTGTAGGTAATCCTGTCTAACGCGGCTTTTTCTTTAAATGTATTGTGTAGTAAAACTTAACAGAAGACTATTAGTTCCTGATTTTGTATATCACTGTGCTCTTGTATGACTCTTCATGAGGAAAAATAACTAGCTAGCAAAATTACTAAACATTGTGACAATGATTTGACAGTTTGCAATTGTGAGAAAAAGAAGAAAAAAACACAGTTGGCTATGTCCTGCACAAATTCTGTGAAAGGACGTTGGTTGCCAGTGCAGTCACTTGATCAGCTGTGTAGCCAACTGTTGTAGCTAGCTAGCTTACTTACATACAGTGCACTCAAAGTCTTCAGACCCCTTTACTTTTTACACATTTTGTTATGTTACAGCCTTATTCTAAAATTGATTAAATTATTGGCAACCCGTCGCTTATACATCCAGAGCCTTGATCGGAGCACCCAGAGCCTTGCCAGGAGCATCTAGAGCACCCAGAGCCTTACCAGGAGCATCTAGAGCACCCAGAGCCTTGACAGGAGCATTTAGAGCATCCAGGGCCTTGACAGGAGCATCTAGAGCATCCAGAGCCTTGCCAGGAGCATTTAGAGCATCCAGGGCCTTGCCAGGAGCATCTAGAGCACCCAGAGCCTTGCCAGGAGCATTTAGAGCATCTAGAGCCTTGCCAGGAGCATCTAGAGCACCCAGAGCCTTACCAGGAGCATCTAGAGCACCCATAGCCTTGCCAGGAGCATCTAGAGCATCTAGAGCCTTGCCAGGAGCGTCTAGAGCATCCAGAGCGTCCAGAGCCTTGACAGGAGCGTCTAGAGCATCCAGAACACCCAGAGCCTTGACAGGCGCATCAATTATTAATTTGTTTAGCAAATGCATAAACAATAAATATTTTTTATTTAAATAAGTATTCAGACCCTTTGCAATGAGACTCAAAATTGAGCTCAGGTAGATCCTGTTTCCATTGATCATCCTTGAGATGTTTCTACAACTTGATTGGAGTCCACCTGTGGTAAAATCAATTGATTGGACATGATTTGGAAAGGCACAAACCTGTCTATATGAGGTCCCACCGTTGACAGTGCATGTCATAGCAAAAACCAAGCCTCGAGGTCGAAAGAATTGACAGGATTGTATCGAGGCACAGATCCTGGGAAGAGTACCATAACATTTCTGCAGCATTGAAGATCCCCAAAAACACAGTGGCCTCCATCATTCTTAAGTTTGAAATCAACAAGACTCTTCCGAGAGCTGCCCGCCCGGCCAACTGAGCAATCGGAGGCCTTGGTCAGGGAGGTGACCAAGAACACGATGGTCACTCTGAAAGAGGTCCAGAGTTCCTTTGTGGAGATTGGAGAACCTTCCAGAAGGACAACCATTTCTGCAGCACTCCACCTTTATGGTAGAGTTCCCAGACGGAAGCTACTCCTCAGTAGAAGTCACATGACAGCCCGCTTGGAGTTTGCCAAAAGGCACCTAAAAACTCTCAGACCGTCAGAAACAAGAATCTCTGGTCTGGTGTAACCAAGATTGAACTCTTGGATGGAATGCCAAGCGTCATGTCTGGAGGAAACCTGGCACCAGCCCTATGGTGAAGCATGGTGGTGGCAGCGTCATGCTGTGGGGATGTTTTTCAGGGAAAGATGAACGGAGCAAGGTACAGAGAGATCCTTAGTGAAAACCTGATCCAGAGCGCTCAGGATCTCAGACTGTGTTCACCTTCCAACAGGACAACGACCCTAAGCACACAGCCAAGGGTCCTTCAACAAAGTACTGAGTGAAGGGTCTGAATACATATGTAATATTTAAGTTTTAGATTTGTTATAAATTTGCAAAAATGTCTACAAAACAGTTTTAGCTTTGTCATTATGGGATATTGTGTGTACATTTATGATGGGAAAAAAAACGATTTAGGATAAGGTTATAACATAACAGAGTGTGGAAAAAGTCAAGGGGTCTGCATACTTTCCGAATGCACTGTAGATGACATAACATTTTTGCATTAGCCTGTTTAAATTACGCTGAAGTTGTAGACATGCAGCCCCACAATTAAGAGGAACCGACTGTTATCAGAAATCACTCAGTCGATTTTATTTTACATTTTTTTAATTTAACCTTTATTTAACTAGGCAAGTTAGTTAAAAAAATCTTATTTACAATGACGGCATACCCTGGCCAAACCTAGACGACTCTGGGCAAATTGTGCGCCGCCCTAAGGGACTCCCAATCACGGCCGGATGTGATACAGCCTGGATTCGAACCAGGGACTATTGTGCCGTCACTTGCACTGAGATGCAGTGCCTTAGACCGCTGCGCTGTAGACCGCTGTAGATCAGCATGTTTCTCCACGATCGTATCGTCGGGAGGCTACTGCAATTACTCATGGCAGAACAACAGCTGCATCATTAAACCTCATAATTAGCATAAATTAGCAGTGTTGTTCGAGTCAAAGATGATTTCAGTGGACTGGCACAGCTAATGTTAGCAAACCAACGTTGATGTTGGACAAATTAATGGTAGCTTTTGTGCCCATAGTCAAACTTCAGCAAAACTGCTAATTGATGCACAATAATTCTTAGGTAGAGGTATAATGGGGCGATTAAGACTTCCTCACCCCAAAAACATGAACATTACTGACATACAGTACCAGTCAAAAGTTTTAGACAGGCCTACTCATTCAAGGGGTTTTAAATATATATATATATATATTTTCTACATTGTAGAATAATAGGGAAGACATCAAAACCATGAAATAACACATATGGAATCATGTAGTAACCCAAATGGTTTTGAACAAATCAAAATATATTTTATATTTGAGATTCTTCAGAGTATCCACCCTTTGCCTTGATGACAGCTTTGTACACTTTTGGCATTCTCTTAACCAGCTTCATGAGGTAGTCACCTGGAATGCCTTTTCAATTAACAGATGTGCCTTCTTAAAAGTTTATTTGTGGAATTTTTCTTCATTCGTAATGTGTTTGAGTCAATCAGTTGTGTTGTGACAAGGTAGGGGTGGTATACAGAAAATAGTCCTATTTGGTATAAGACCAAGTCCATTATATGGCATTATGGCACGACAGTCCATCATTACTTTAAGACATGAAGGTCAGTCAATCTGGAAAATTTCAAGAACTTCATCAAGTGCAGTTACAAAAACCATTAAGCACTATGATGAAGCTGGCTCTCATGAGGACCACTACAGGAAAGGAAGAGGATAAGTTCATTAAAGTTACCAGCCTCAAAAATTGCAGCCCAAATAAATGCTTCACAGAGTTCAAGTAACAGACACATCTCAACATCAACTGTTCAGAAGAGACTGCGTGAATCAGGCCTTCATGGTGGAATTGCTGCAAAGAAACCACTACTAAAAGATCCCAATAAGAAGAAGATAATTGATTTGGCCAAGAAACACAAGCATTAGATTGCTGGAAATCTGTCCTTTGGTCTGATGAGTCCAAATTTCAGATTTTCTAACTGCCGTGTCTTTGTGAGACGCAGAGTAGGTGAATGGATGATCTCTGCAGTGTGATTACCACGTGAAGCACGGAGGAAGAGATGTGATGGTGTGGGGGTGCTTTGCTGGTGACACTGACAGTGATTTATTTAGAATTCATGGCACACTTAACAAGCATGGCTACCACATCATTCTGCAGCGAAACGCCATCCCATCTGGTTTCCGCTTAGTGGGACTATCATTGTTTTTTCAACAGGACAATGACCCAAAACACACCTCCAGGCTGTGTAAGGGCTATTTGACCAAAAAGGAGAGTGATGGAGTGCTGCATCAGATGACCTGGCCTCCACAATCACCCGACCTCAATCCAATTGAAATGGTTTGGGATGCGTTGGACCGCAGAGTGAAGGAAAAGCAGCCGACAAGTGCTCAGCATGTGGGAACTCCTTCAAGACTGTAGGAAAAGCCTTCCAGGTGAAGCTGTTTGACAGAATTCCAAGAGCATGCAAAGCTGTCATCAAGTCTAAGGGTGGCTACTTTGAAGAATCTCAAATATAAAATCTATTTTTACTTGTTTTTTGGTTATTTCATAGTTGTGTGAATGAAACTATAATACCATTCAAGCTCATTGCTGGAGCTCAGGTAAACCTGTTGTCTCCTAGATGACTACAAAACACTGAAGGTGTTTCTAGTTCTAGTTTCCTGAAGGTGAACAGCAAAACACCCCCTGTGAATAACATGGTTACTGGTTATACTGGGGAGAACAGAACGTACCAGGCACAGGAAGCGGCATAGTAACTGTACAGCACAAGGGAAAACAGTTCAAAACACATCTTCTGATCGTGGAAAAGACTGTACAGCCTATCCTAGGAATCAGTGCATGTGAAAAGCTCAATCTGGTGGAAAGAGTGTTTGTAGTGGCATCACAGAACGGAAAAAAGAACCACTACTGACCGACTACAAGGATTTGTTCGAGAGCACAAAATATGTACTGATGACAAAATTACTCCAGTTGTGCAGAAAAGTTCTATTTGCACTGAGGAAAAAGCTCAAGGAGGAACTCAGACGCCTGGAAAAAGTTGTACATCATCACAAAAAATGGATGAACCCACAGATTGGATAAACTCACTGGTAATTGTGGTGAAAAAGAGCAGCATTCTCAGAATATGTCTAGACCTTAGAGAAGTTGGCAACCGGCAAAGCGGTCCAGTAAGCTTGACGCCTCATCAGGATTCTGGCAAATGAAGATAGATGACACAAGCTCAAGCCTATGCACCTTCCACACACCTGAGAGCAGGTACAGATTTCTTCATCTACCATACGGGATTCCCTCAGCGCCAGAGGTCTGCCACAAAACAATCCACATGATCTTCGGGCACATTCCAGTAGAGCCCATGATGGACGACATCGTCGTCCGGGGGTCCACAAAAGAAGAACACGACGCGAGAGAGAGACAAGTGCTGGACCTGACACGGAAAGTCAACCTGAAACTAAACAAAGGCAAATGCGAGTTTGCCGTGGTATTGTTTAATGGCACAATCATTATTTTAATAAACCATTTTTGGGTGGGCTTGGGCTCATATTGTGGCCTGTGTGTATGCACAAGCTACAGTAGTATGGGTGTTCTGAATGAATCATCACCTTAGAAACAGCTGTCCATTTAGTTAAGTTAGGCTTTGAAACAACATCCACAACAACCATGTTTTCCACTCAGTCTTAACCTGTAGTTGAACTTCTCTCTTCAAATTGATCATCACAGTGAGGTGAGTTTTAAAAGCATGATACTGTTTTGATGATAACTGTGTGACGTGATTTTCGATTAGATGTGCATTGATGTCAGAGTGGTTAGAGGGACAATAGAGTGCTGTGTTCCAGGCCATTAGCGACCTGATGGTCGTTAGCGAGTTAGGCACTACCAACGCATGTCCAGAGTGCATAAGAGAATACAGTGACTCAACAGTCATGTGGAATTTTACAGCGGCCCTGACTTATGACTTCCGGTGTGGTGGCAATACCGCAACAGCCTTAACCAGAAAGATCTGAGGAAAACATCAGCCATAAACAACAAGGACGACGTGAGACGCATGATCACCTACCATTGCAAAGTTCATAACTCAACTGTCACCACTCATATGACTTCTGGAACAGAATAGCAAATGGGAATGGTACCATGAGCAAACAAACTACTTCACAAACCTCAAAAAAGACAATCACAGAAGAGCTATTGGTCAGGTTCTACAATACAGATAAAAGCACAAGGATATCCGCAGACGCGTCACAGTTTGGCCTGGAAGCAGTTCTTCTGCAACAGCATGTCGATACCTGGCAACCCATCGCTTATACATCCAGGGCCTTGACAGGAGCATCTAGAGCATCCAGAGGATCTAGAGCATCCAGGGAATCCAGAGCCTTGACAGGAGCATCCAGGGAATCCAGCGCCTTGACAGGAGCATCCAGGGAATCCAGCGCCTTGACAGGAGCATCCAGGGAATCCAGCGCCTTGACAGGAGCATCCAGGGAATCCAGAGCCTTGACAGGGGCATCCAGGGAATCCAGCGCCTTGACAGGAGCATCCAGGGAATCCAGCGCCTTGACAGGAGCATCCAGGGAATCCAGAGCCTTGACAGGAGTATCTAGAGCATCCAGAAGATCTAGAGCATCCCGAGCCTTGACAGGAGCATCCAGGGAATCCAGAGCCTTGACAGGAGCAGAAACAAGGTACGCAGAAATAGAGAAAGAACTCCTGACGAGCACCTACCCGTGCAAAAGGTTTTATCAATAAGTCTACGGACAAGCCTTCACTTCCTGTGTCTGCCGTGAGAATGGAGCAGATCAAAAGAGAGACAGCAGCTGACAAAACAATGACATAGTTGAAAGAAACAATACTGAACGGATAGCCTGCACAGAATAACAACTGTCCAAGGAGAAAACAGGATTATTGGATGTGTCATGATGCCGCTTGTCCTTCCTGTAGCAGGTGAGCTTGCGCTAGAGGTCCTTTTTAGCGAGAAAAAAATTAATAAAAAGAGAACCTTGACAGGAATATCCAGAGCGGGGTGGGAATAGTGGGCAATACCATCGTATATATCACAATGTTTTGTGGGTATTTAATCACGATAGGACAAACGTTGACATCCTCCAACCCTACATTTTTGTTACCGACTACTAATCAACCTACCCAGAAGTAGCAACACTGCCAACTACCTCCAAGCTGTGTTGGCCTACCTGAAAACTGTTTCACAAGACCCGTTGCACTCCAACAATTGCCCGCAGTTCTCCAATTCTGAATTCCACCAAAGACTGGAGATTCACAACACCTCTAGCCCCATTTACCCAAGGTCCAATGGCTTAGAGTAAGAGAGTTCAGTTAAAACAGTGAAAAGAAGGATTTCCTAAAACGTCTGATGATCCACATTCATGAGGACTTGCTAACACCCAAAAGGTGATCGCAAAGTCAAACTTGCAAAGGATAAACATGAAGAGAAACAAAAACAACGACGAGACAAAAGCGCAAGACACTTGCCTGAACTGAAACCTGGAGATTAGGGCCTGGATGATACCAGGTGTCGCAATATTTTTTCCATTGCAAATGAAAACACGAAGCAGACCAAACTCCTTGGTCCTTTAAACACCTGCTGTATTTAAAGAAGTGTGTCCTATAGCTTGGAAAATATATACATGAGACTCTGGATGACAACATAATGATATTTGCTTACAAAGTTAGGGCTGTTGTACTAAAGAAGTTAAATCCGCTTTGTGTTTTGTTTCCTTGCCATGACAGTAACCAGTATCGTGATACTGGAATCTTCCTGGCCCTACTGAAGATCATGTACAGCAAGGATGTGTGCAGAGACAAGTTTCCCCTCAGTCCTACGAGATTCAAGGGGAGCATGGGTCACAACAACTCAGATGAAACCTAGTAGAGGCTTCAGTAAAGGCTTCAGCCATTCACTCAAATGACTGAGAAGCGTCCGGATTACAACCCTGAAGTGTAAAATGCTTCCAGTAATGAACAAAGCAGTTAGAACACTGTCCAACGGCTTCAGTAAGCACTCTAGCATGAGATTTGATATGTGCCATGTTTAGTTACAGAGAAAAGTGGTTATTTTAAATGAAGGGAGATACTGTATGTTGTCATTTGTTAATTACATTAAGACTACATTACCCTTGAGGCAATGCGCCACCCACACTGGGTTGTTGGGGGTATTCCTTGCATGACTACAGACAATGATATTGCTAGCTGAAGTATCTGTTTATTAAAATGTGTTAGACCTGTGCCCCGGTTTGTCATTAAACAAGAAACTTTCATAGTACCATGTACAAATACTATTTTCCTTCACAGTCTGATGCAGTATCGGTCTCAAATGAAACATTTTGATATCTTGAATGAGATTATATACGTGTGAGTATGTGCTGTTCTTAAATCACTGTTATACGCTAAAATTCCCAATGTGATTATTCCATAGCCTCCTGCTTATAGGTCTTATTTTAGCTTTCTTAGCGAGCAAATTGAGCCAAACTCTGGACTTGCAGAATTTAGCTTATCAAGGGTGGATTTTTAATATCCCAGTGTCGTCAAAGACTGAAATCAGCTCTTTTTAAAACGAGCTCAGGGAGAGAGGAAGCTAGGTTAGGGATCAGAGTGGAAGCTTTGATTGGTTCGAGGCCTGAGTCACACTCTCCCTAGAAGTCCTCCTGTCTGACCTTAATATCCTCTGCCACTCTGCTGGCCTTTGGGCCAGGCAGCGGCCCAAATGGACAAACAGCCCAGAATACGCTGAGTCTCTCCTTCTCTCCCACAGCCATGGGACACAGTGTTTGCAGATCAAGCAGGCTGTCAGACATGGTCCACTCACTGATCTGATCTGGGTGTACTAGATGCACTGGGTGTTTGGGCCTTATGAAAAAAAAATATTGTAAAGCACAGTATAACTGCAGAATGCTGCAAATACTGCGTCCGAAATATCACAGTTATCTTTACTGCAGTAATTTTGCTGTATAACTGCAATTAGAGTGCCGTATTACTGCAGTATGCTGCAAATACTGCGTCCGAAATATCACAGTTTTCTTTACTGCAGAAATTTTGCAGTATAACTGCAGTTAGAGTGCAGTATTACTGCAGTATGCTGCAAATACTGCGTCCGAAATATCAAAGTTTTCTTTACTGCAGTAATTTTGCTGTATAACTGCAATTAGAGTGCCGTATTACTGCAGTATGCTGCAAATACTGCGTCCGAAATATCACAGTTTTCTTTACTGCAGAAATTTTGCAGTATAACTGCAGTTAGAGTGCAGTATTACTGCAGTATGCTGCAAATACTGCGTCCGAAATATCACAGTTTTCTTTACTGCAGAAATTTTGCAGTATAACTGTACTATTTTGTAAGGGGGACCTAAATATGATCTGCTCCAAATATTACTAAAATGGTTATGCCTCTATATTTCACACTGTTGTGTCTGTGAGCCTGTTTATTGACCAACCGTCTGCAGAATGAGATATTTCCTTACTGGTTACTGATGAGCTTTAGAAGTTAAAGTCTTCCGAGGGTCAGGATTCCTGAGGCTCAAGGTCTCAAATCAAATCATCATTTTAATTGTCTCAAGCGCCGAGTACAACAGGTGTAGACTTTACTAGGAAATGCTTACTTACGAGTTTTTCCCAACAATACAGAATTTTAAAATAATAATGCAATGAAATGGTAACACAAGGGGGAATTTCTTGTTGTTGATATTATACAGCTTTAATTTGAAGGTATTTTCATCCATACTAGGTGAACCGTTTAGAAATTACAGCAATTTAGTACATAGCCCCTTCATTTTAGAAGATTTTAGAATTAATAGGGCAAATTAATTTATGTGTATTAAAGTAGTCAAAAGTTTAGTATTTGGTCCCAAATATATAGCATGCTGAATGGATTTGCTGTTTGTTCGAGAGCTGATGCTCCGGTACTGTTTACTGGATAGTAGCAGAGTGAACAGTCTATAAATTCGGTGGCTGGAGGCAATTTTAGGTCCTTCCTCTGACACCGCTTCGTATACAGTGCATTCGGAAAGTATTCAGACTCCTTCCCCTTCTTCCACATTTTGTTAAGTTACAGCATTATTCTAAAATGATTAAATCAATACAACATCTCAGCAAAATACACACAATACTCCATAATGACATCACAATACTCCATAATGACATCACAATACTCCATAATGACATCACAATAATCCATAATGTCATCACAATACTCCATAATGACATCACAATACTCCACAATGACATCACAATACTCCATAATGACAAAGTGAACACAGGTTATAAATTATTTGCAAATTTATAAAACAGAAAAACAGAAATACCTATTTTTACATAAGTATTCAGACCCTTTGCTATGAGACTCAAAATTGAGCTCAGGTGCATCCTGTTTCCATTAGTCATCCTTGAGATGTTTCTACAACTTGATTGGAATCCAGTTGTGGGACATTCAATTGATTGGACATGATTTGGAAAGGCACACACCTGTCTATATAAGATCCCACAGTTGACAGTACATGTCAGAGCAGAAACCAAGCCATGAGGTCGAAGGAATTGTCCATAGAGCTCTGAGACAGGATTGTGCCAAGGAACAGATCTCTGGAAGAGTAAAAAAAAAATCCTGCAGCATTAAAGGTCCCCAAGATCATAGTGGCCTCCATTATTCTTAAATAGAAAAAGTTTGGAACCACCAAGACTCTTCCTAGCTGGCCCAACTGAGCAATCGGGAGAGAAGGGACTTCTGGGAGGTGACCAAGAACCCAAAGGTCACTCTGATAGAGCTCCAGAGTTCCTCTGTGGAGATGGGAGAACCTTACAGAAGGGCAACCATCTCTGAGGACTCCACCAATCAGGTCTGTATGGTAGAGTGGCCAGAGGGAAGCCACTCTTCAGTAAAAGGCATATGACAGCCCACTTGCCAAAAAGGCACTTAAATGACTCTCAGACCATGAGAAACAAGATTGTCTGGTCTGGTGAAACCAAGATTGAAGTCTTTGGCCTGAATGCCAAGCATCACCTCTGGAGGAAACCTGGCACCATCCCTACTGTGAAGCATGGTGGTGGCAGCATCATGCTGTGGGTATGTTTTTCAGCGGCAGGGACTGGGAGAGTAGTCATCTTTCCCTTGATCCTGAAGGGAGCAAAGTACAGAGAGATCCTTAATGAAAACCTTCTCCAGAGTGCTCAGGACCTCAGAATGGGGCGAAGGTTCACCTTCCAACAGGATAACAACTCTAAGCACATAGCCAAGACAACGCAGGAGCGGCTTCGGGACAAGTGTCTGAATGTACTTGAGTGGCCCAGCCAGAGCCCGGACTTGAACCCGATCGAACATAGCTGTGCAGCGATGCTTCTCCAACTTGACAGCGCTTGAGAGGATCTGCAGAGAAGAAGCTTGTAGCGTCAAGGCTGTAATTGTTGCCAAAGGTGAGAAAAGGGTCTGAATACTTATGTAAATGTGAGATTTATGTTTTTACATTTTTACATTTGCTAAAATGTCTAAAAATCAGTTTTAGTTTTGTCATTATGGGGTATTGTGTGTAGACTGATGAGGGAAAAAAACGGTTTATTTTTAGAATAAGGCTGTAATGTAACAACATGTGGAAAAAGTCAAGGCGTCTGAAAATCTTCTGGATGCACCGTAGATATCCTTAATGGAAGGCAACTGGGTCCTAGTGATGTACTGGGCTATCCGCACCACCCTTTGTGGTGCTTTGCGGTCAAGGGCAGTGCATTTGCCATACCAAGCAGTGATGCAGCCAGTCAAGATGCTCTCGATGGTGCAGCTGTAGAACTTTTTGAGTATCCGAGGGCCCATGCAAAATCTTTCCAGCCTCCTGAGGGGGAAGAGGCGCTGCCATGCCCTCTTCACATCTGTGTGTGTGTGGTCCATGTTAAGTCCTTAGTGATGTGGAAGCTCTACATGGGTAATGGGGTTTTCTGATCAAGTACATTTCTGCCTTACATTAACGACAGCAGCCTAGTCATGAGTCATGAGGACCAAACATTATTTATTGCACGCCTCACCCCTAGCAAAGGCACTCTGAGTCTCCAGACACTGACAATCTGTGGCATTTTAATATGGAATGGTTGTCTGCAGGGGAACGGTTGCAAAACATTGTTTTAAATGTCTTGGCCTAAGCATCCAATATTATATTTAACATTGCAGTGTGGGATAATATTATTGAAGAGATTAATATTCTGTCAGGCCTACATATTAGTTGCAACTTTTCCTCCAACCCAACTGAGTTGGATATATGAGTAAATAGGTGTATCGTGCCCTCTTGGTCTGCTTTAATGTCAATAGCTATAACTGACATACACTGAGTGTACAACACATCAGGAACACTTTCCTAATATTGAGTTGCACCCTCTTGCACCCTCTTTTACCCGCATGGACTCTACAAGGTGTCAAAAGTGTTCCACAGTTGTGTCCTTTGGGCGGTGGACCATTCTTGATATACACAGGAAACTGTAGAGCATGAAAAATCCAGCAGCTTTGCAGTTCTTGACACACTCAAACCGGTGCACCATGCACCTACTACCGTACCCCGTTTAAAGGCAATTCAATATTTTGTCTTGACCATTCACCTTCTGAATGGCACACATACACAATCCATTTGTCTCAAGGCTTTACAATCCATAAATCCAAATATAAAATCCTCCCCTTGGATATAACAAGTGACATCAATAAGGGATCGTAGCTTTCACCTGGATTCACCGGGTCTGTCTATGTTGTGGAAAGTGCAGGTGTTCCTAATGTTTTGTACACTCAGTGTATAGCCAATCTCCCATGTGTCAGATGAGAATGTAATTATTTGGTAAAGGTTAAGGAATGATCATAGTAGTGGCTGGTGCCTTCATCTACATAGCTGGTTTAATACAAGACATTATAAGTAGACTAGGATTTATTTTAGCTACTTTTTAGTGCATTGTGTGTATGATGGCACATTGAGAGAGAAAGAGACTGCATAGATAGCCTTCATTAACAAGGAGAAGAGGTCATTTTATCAGCATGACGGAGGCAACATGAAGTAGTATTAAACCCCGTGGATCAAATGATATCAAGGGCTTCTAGGTGCTATTTGACACAAGGGCCAAGTCTGTAATGTAGACTGTAATTAATGAGGGGTGATTCTTCCTCAATTGGAAAATAGACATTCGGTGATCCATCATTTGCATGTGAGAATGCACAGTGGGCTGACTCTGGGGTACTTTGAGTCTGTTCCAAGGTTGCATAGGCTACATTCCAATATGTTTCCTTTGCTAATATCCTCACATCCATCAACATGATGAATTCCGTAGACCCTACTGAAAATGTTTTTTTTTTTAAAGCAATGGCTTTACATGGAAAATAGGAATCTTTATATGGAATATAGGAACCTTTACATGGAATATAGGAACCTTTACATGGAATACAGGAACCTTTACATGGAATATAGGAACCTTTACATGGAATATAGGAACCTTTACATGGAATATAGGAACCTTTACATGGAATATAGGAACCTTTACATGGAATATAGGAACCTTTACATGGAATATAGGAACCTTTACATGGAATATAGGAACCTTTACATGGAATATAGGAACCTTTACTTGGAATATACAGTACCAGTCAAATGTTCGGACACACCTACTCATTCAAGGGTTTTTCTTTATTTTTACTATTTTCTACATTGTAGGCGTGTAGGCATTCAAGGCACACTTAACCAGCATGGCTACCACAGTATTCTGCAGCAAAACGCCATCCCATCATTGGTTTTTCAACAGAACAATGACCCAAAACATACCTCCAAGCTGTGTAAAGGCTATTTGACCAAGAAGGACAGTGATGGAGTGCTGCATCAGATGACCTGGCCTCCACAATCATCCAACCTCAACCCAATTGAGATGGTTTGTGAAGGAAATGCAGCCAACAAGTGCTCAGCATATGTGGGAACTCCTTCAAGACTGTTGGAAAAGCATTCCAGGTGAAGCTGGTTGAGAAAATTCCAAGAGTGTGCAAAGCTGTCATCAAGGCAAAGGGTGGTTACTTTGAAGAATCTCAAATATAAAATATATCTTGATTTGTTTAACACTTCTTTGGTTACAACATCATGTGTTATTTCATAGTTTTGATGTCTTCACTCTTATTCTACAATGTAGAAAATATTTTTAAAAAGAAAGAAAAACACTTGAATGAGTCGGTGTGTCATATCTTTTGACTGGTATTGTAGGAAACATGGGAAAAGATTCAAACTCAACATGTGAAAAACGACTCCATTGCTTGAAGAATGCAGTTGACACGCTGCCGACCTATTTAATGGCTAGGAAATAAAGGAGCACCATTGATTAATCGCACAGCCTCATTTTATTATCCTCCACCTAATAGGTTAGCTGCACTGAATAGCACCAGGTAATAATATGTAACACGACTGAGGTCTGTACCAACAAATTATAATATTTCAGTGGGTTTACAATGTAGGACTCATGACCCGAGTGGTCAGACTGAAATCAAATCCAACTTTATTTTCCACATGTGCAGAATACAACAAGTGTAGAATTTACTGTGAAATGCTTACTTACTGTAACGCCCGGGGTGTAGTGGAGGAAGAAGTCAGGCGCAGGAAGCAGAGAGTTCAGGGTAGAGCTACTTTAGTTACACCACAACGGTGAAACGACGCCAACCCAAACCAACGCCC
This sequence comes from Oncorhynchus tshawytscha, assembly GCF_018296145.1. Classification (NCBI taxonomy): domain Eukaryota; kingdom Metazoa; phylum Chordata; class Actinopteri; order Salmoniformes; family Salmonidae; genus Oncorhynchus; species Oncorhynchus tshawytscha. Next base: position 72,681,042 of record NC_056431.1, on the reverse strand, counting down.
CAAACACGGGGAACTTAAACAGTCCAGCAAAAATACACACACACACACACACACACACACACACACACACACACACACATACACACATACACACACACACACACGGACCTCCGTGACCACACATACTCCGAAAATAATCCCACACAACCAGCAGGCGGGCCGGCTGGTAAATAAAGTCCAGCCAATTATCCTAAACTAAACACAGGTGCAACTAATAAACAGAAAAGGGGGAAAAGGGATCAGTGGCCGCTAGTAGGCCGGTGACGACGACCGCCGAGCGCCACCCGGCCAGGAAGGGGAGCCACCTTCGGTAGGAGTCGTGACACTTACAAGCCCTTAACCGACAGTGCAGTTCAAGAAAAATAACATATTTACCAAGTAGACTTTAAAAAAAGTAATAATAAAACACATATGGATAACACATTAGTGATCTATTTAGAATTCAAGGCACACTTAACCAGCATGTCTGGTTAAATACGGCAGTCAGTGTGTCCTCTCATATGGCCATGTCCTCTCATATGGCTATATCCTCTCATATGGCTATATCCTCTCATATGGCTATATCCTCTCATATGGCCATGTCCTCTCATATAGCTATATCCTCTCATATGGCCATGTCCTCTCATATGGCCATGTCCTCTCATATGGCCATGTCCTCTCATATAGCTATATCCTCTCATATGGCCATGTCCTCTCATATGGCTATATCCTCTCATATGGCCATGTCCTCTCATATGGCCATGTCCTCTCATATGGCTATATCCTCTCATATGGCCATGTCCTCTCATATGGCCATGTCCTCTCATATGGCCATGTCCTCTCATATGGCCATGTCCTCTCATATGGCTATATCCTCTCATATGGCCATGTCCTCTCATATGGCCATGTCCTCTCATATGGCTATATCCTCTCATATGGCCATGTCCTCTCATATAGCTATATCCTCTCATATGGCCATGTCCTCTCATATGGCCATGTCCTCTCATATGGCTATATCCTCTCATATGGCCATGTCCTCTCAAATGGCCATGTCCTCTCATTTGGCCATGTCATCTCATATGGCTATATCCTCTCATATGGCCATGTCCTCTCAAATGGCCATGTCCTCTCATATGGCCATGTCCTCTCAAATGGCCATGTCCTCTCATTTGGCCATGTCCTCTCATATGGCCATGTCCTCTCATATGGCCATGACCTCTCATATGGCCATGTCCTCTCATATGGCCATGCCCTCTCATATGGCCATGTCCTCTCATATGGCCATGTCCTCTCATATGGCCATGTCCTCTCATATGGCCATGCCCTCTCTTATGGCCATGCCCTCTTAAATGGCCATGTCCTCTCATATGGCCATATCCTCTCATATGGCCATTCCTTGGCTGTCCAACCACTGAGCAGAATGACAGGTTATCTTTCCCTTCTAGTCCCTCTGCTCCTCTATGTTCTTGGTGCTCATTTATTGTTTAGTTCATCGCTCTCTCTCTCTCTTTCACCTGCTCTCTCCCTGCTGAGCAACACCCACACTGCTGCTGTGAATTCTCCTTCATTATCTCCTTTCATTCTGAAAACACGACACATGATGTCAGGAATTGATGAGCATGTCCTTTCTAGAGGACAGGAGGAATTGATGAAACTGTTCTTTCTAGAGGAATTGATGAGACTGTCCTTTCCAGAGGAGAGGAATTGATGAGACTGTCCTTTCTAGAGAAAAGGAGCAATGCGAGGGAGCCGGCTGCATCCATCAGAAGTGACTTGTGTCCCTACAACCTCAGCTTCCCCCTACAACCCCAACAACCCCAGATTCCACCTTATAACCCCAGCTTCCCCCAACAACCCCAGCTTCCCCCTACAACCCCAGCTTCCCCCAACAACCCCAGATTCCCCCACCAACCCCAGCTTCCCCCACCAACCCCAGCTTCCCCCAACAACCCGAGATTCCACCCTAAAAACCCAGCTTCCCCCTACCTTCTCAGCTTCCCCCTACAACCCCAGATTCCCCCACCAACCCCAGCTTCCCCTACAACCTCAGCTTCCCCTACAACCCCAGCTTCCCCTACAACCTCAGCTTCCCCTACAACCCCAGCTTCCCCTTACAACCCCAGCTTCGCCCAACAACCCCAGCTTCGCCCAACAACCCCAGCTTCCCCCTACAACCCCAGGTTCCCCCTACAACCCCAGCTTCCCCCTACAACCATCAGCTTCCACTCTACAACCCCAGCTTCCCCCTACAACCCCAGCTCCCCCTACAACCCCAGCTTCCCCAACAACCCCAGCTTCCACCCTACAACCCCAGCTTCCCACTACATCCCCAGCTTCCCCCAACAACCCTAGATTCCATCCAACAACCCCAGATTCCCCCACAACCCCAGCTTCCCCCTACAACCCCAGCTTCCCCATCAACCCCAGCCCCCCTACAACCCCAGCTTCCCCAACAACCCCAGATTCCCCCTACAACCCCAGCTTCCTTAACAACCCCAGCTTCCACTCTACAACCCCAGCTTCCCCTACAACCCCAGCTTCCACTCTACAACCCCAGCTTCCCCTACAACCCCAGCTTCCACTCTACAACCCCAGCTTCCCCTACAACCCCAGCTTCCCCTACAACCCCAGCTTCCCCTACCCCTACAACCCCAGCTTCCCCCTACAACCCCAGCTTCCCCCTACAACCCCAGCTTCCCCTACAACCCCAGCTTCCCCTATAACCCCAGCTTCCACCCTACAACCCCAGCTCCCCTACAACCCCAGCTTCCCCCAACAACCCCAGCGTCCACCCTATAACCCCAGCTTTACAACCCCAGCTTCCCCTACAACCCCAGCTTCCCCCAACAACCCCAGCTTCCACCCTACAACCCCAGCTCCCCCTACAACCCCAGCTTCCCCCAACAACCCCAGCGTCCACCCTATAACCCCAACTTCCACCCTACAACCCCAGCTTCCCCAACAACCCCAGATTCCACCCTACAACCCCAGCTTCCCCTACAACCCCAGCTTCCTCCAACAACCCCAGCTTCCCCCAACAACCCCAGATTCCACCTACAACCCCAGCTTCCCCTACAACCCCAGCTTCCCCTACAACCCCAGCTTCCTGAAAATAACCCCAACTTCCACCCTACAACCCCAGCTTCCCCCAACAACCCCAGATTCCACCCTACAACCCCAGCTTCCCCCTACAACCCCATCTTCCTCCAACAACCCCAGCTTCCACTCTACAACCCCAGCTTCCCCTACAACCCCAGCTTCCACTCTACAACCCCAGCTTCCCCTACAACCCCAGCTTCCACTCTACAACCCCAGCTTCCCCTACAACCCCAGCTTCCCCCTACAACCCCAGCTTCCCCCTACAACCCCAGCTTCCACCCTAAAACCCCAGCTTCCCCAATAACCCCAGCTTCCCCTACAACCCCAGCTTCCCTATAACCCCAGCTTCCCCTATAACCCCAACAACCCCAGCTTCCCCCTACAACCCCAGATTCCACCCTACAACCCCAGCTTCCCCTATAACCCCAGCTTCCCCTACAACCCCAGCTTCCCCTACAACCCCAGCTTCCCCAACAACCCCAGCTTCCACCCTACAACCCCAGCTCCCCTACAACCCCAGCTTCCCCAACAACCCCAGCGTCCACCCTATAACCCCAACTTCCACCCTACAACCCCAGCTTCCCCCAACAACCCCAGATTCCACCCTACAACCCCAGCTTCCCCTACAACCCCAGCTTCCTCCAACAACCCCAGCTTCCCCAACAACCCCAGATTCCACCCTACAACCCCAGCTTCCCCCTACAACCCCAGCTTCCTCCAACAACCCCAGCTTCCTGAAAATAACCCCAGATTCCACCCTACAACCCCAGCTTCCCCTACAACCCCAGCTTCCCCTACAACCCCAGATTCCTGAAAATAACCCCAGCTTCCCCTACAACCCCAGCTTCCCCTATAACCCCAGCTTCCCCTACAACCCCAGATTCCACCCTACAACCCCAGCTTCCCCTATAACCCCAACAACCCCAGCTTCCCCAACCCCAGCTTCCCCAACAACCCCAGCTCCACCCTACAACCCCAGCTTCCCTAACAACCCCAGCTTCCACCCTAACAACCCCAGCTTCCACCCTACAACCCCAGCTTCCCCTACAACCCCAGCTTCCCCTACAACCCCAGCTTCCCCCTACAACCCCAGCTTCCTCCAACAACCCCAGCTTCACCCAACAACCCCAGATTCCACCCTACAACCCCAGCTTCCCCCTACAACCCCAGCTTCCCCCAACAACCCCAGCTTCCACCCTACAACCCCAGCTTCCCCTACAACCCCAGCTTCACCCTACAACCCCAGCTTCCCCTACAACCCCAGCTGCCACACTACATCCCATCTCTCTCTCTCTTCCTCTCTCCCTGCCCGCCCCTCACTCTATCTGTCTGCCTCTATCTCTTTCTGTGTGTGTGTGCGCCTCTCCCTCGCTCTCCCTCACGCCTCTCCCTCGCTCTCCCTCACGCCGTGTCTCTTCAAAGCGGTTGTTACTGCGCGGCCCCTGCACATCATTCCACTGCGATGGAAATTAAATGAAGGTGGCTTAACGAACGGATCCAGGCATGCTTTGAAGGATGTAGCTGAGGGAAGCGCCACTGCCAGATCATTTTCCACAGGCTGTGGATTTGTGCCGCTGATGCGAGGACACAGCAATCACTCAGCCGTGCAGAAGCCCCGACAAGAGGACTAATCTCTCCACCTGACTTGTGGAAGCTACAGCTTTTTTTTCTCCCTGCATTATTTATCCCCACCGCTAAAGACAGTGGGACAATGGAGCCAGCTACCTGAAGTAGATGATCAATTTGTAGCCTTGGACGGACAGACCACAGTTTGCTGCGCACATGGATGTGTTTAGCTTTGTGAAGATGCCAAAGCTGTCAGGGTGAGTCTAACGGATGTTGTTTAATTCGCCTGTCTGCTTCCATGCCACTTGTGTAATAAACGGTGGTGGATCTTTTACCCACAGGCGTGATTCACATAGAAAACAGGGGATTTAAAAAGCGCCATATAAAGTGGAATCTTGTGTAATGTTTGTAGAAACTGCACATACTGTTAAAATTATTATTATGATGACTTATTCTGAGTGCTGTCACATGCATTCATGTGAGATGGAGAGAGAGAGAGAGAGAGAGAGAGAGAGAGAGAGAGAGAGAGAGAGAGAGAGAGAGAGAGAGAGAGAGAGAGAGAGAGAGAGAGAGAGATGGAGAGGGGGTGAAAGCAACAGAGACTGACTGAAGTGAAGTGCTCCATGTGTCTGAACTTAATGAGGTGCTTTTATCAGAATGTGAATATGTGGTCAATTTTCAATCTGCCACTACACATTCATACTCAGTTGCAACATGTAATGGAGTGTTTTATGGTGGGGTTTAAAGCATAGGCACATACCCGTGAATTATTGGTTGGCAGTGACATTTACTGTAACCCTAAAATCACATTTTGATGAATTATATAGGTGCATTTTTCAAATGTAATATTAGATATTTATACAGGAGTGTTTAAGGTTTTATTTCTGAGTAAATCAACCATATAAAATCATGACAAAGATATTGTAATTTGTTACGAGTACACTTTGAGTGTATATTTGTAACTTATTGTGTCTACAGATTGAACTGGGCAAAACTTTAGCAAATGATTGCAACAGTGCGATATGAGGCAGACATTTTGCCTGTGTTATGTTCATCTTAAGAAAATAGTGAGCATCTAGAAGACAACTCCGAATAGTGAGCATCTAGAAGACAACTCCAAATAGTGAGCATCTAGAAGACAACTCCAAATAGTGAGCATCTAGAAGACAACTCCGAATAGTGAGCATCTAGAAGACAACTCCGAATAGTGAGCATCTAGAAGACAACTAGTGAGCATCCAAATAGTGAGCATCTAGAAGACAACTCCAAATAGTGAGCATCTAGAAGACAACTCTGTATGAACTGTGTTGAGCCTCCATGATCAAACCATAATGTATCTGATTACTCCAAGGTGGTCAACACATTACCTGCACATACAAGTCATTTTACGAGCCTCTGAGGTTCGACTACAGTGCTATGCAGTTAGAAATAGGCAACAAAATAAAATGATAGAAAAGGTAACTGGAATATGTGTCTGTCTGTCTGTATGTATGTGTCATAACCATTCGAGGTAAGATCCATACATTTTCCAGATCCATATAGTCACATTTTGCGCCTGTTGGGATTTCTGCATTTTCTTGAGCTGAATCTAGATAATCTTCCTGAGGGATTTGCTTCCATCAGCAACACTGTCTATGGCTGGGATATAATCAGTTTATCATCTTTAGATGTGATGAAAAAGTTTATCATTTTTAGATGTGTATGAAAAATATATTTTATATATTTTTTTTACGTTTATATATCCATTGTTTAACTGGAATGGAATTTTTGTATCCTGTGTATTTCAAATCTAATTTTATTAATCACATGCACCGAATACAACAGGTGTAGACCTGAACAGTGAAGCGCTTACTTACGAGCCCCTAACCAACAATGCAGTTTCAAAAAAATACAGATAAGAACAATAGATATAAGTAACAAGTAATTAAAGAGGAGCAGTAAAAAATAATAATATATACAGGGGGGTGCCGGTACAGAGTCAATGTGGGGGGTTAGTTGAGATGATATGTACATGTAGGTAGAGTTATTACAGTGACTATGCATAGATGACAACAGAGAGTGGCAGTGGTGTGGAGGGGGGAGGGGGGGGGGTAATGTGAATAGTCCGGGTAGCCATTTTACTAGATGTTCAGGAGTCTTATGGCTTTGGGGTAGAAGCTATTTAGAAGCCTCTTGGACCTAGACTTGGCGCTCCGGTACAACTTGCCTTGTGGTAGCAGAGAGAACAGTCTATGACTAGGGTGGCTGGAGACTGACAGTTTTCAGGGCCTTCCTCTGACACTGCCTGGTATAGACGTCCTGGATGACAGGAAGCTTGGCCCCAGTGATGTACTGGGCCGTTCGCATTACCCTATGTAGTGCCTTGAGTACGGAGGCCGAGCAGTTGCCATACCAGGCAGTATTTGACTATGATATGTGGGTGTGTCACCTAGATCAATGCACTTTTGCCACATACTGTAAGTGGCACTGCATAAGAGCATCACTCCAACCTAAGTGTATGTAAACGTCCGACTTCAACTGTTTTCAAATGAAACTCTTCAATTATTATCTCAAGTATTACATGTGTCTTTTTTAAGTGGAACTGACAGTGTTTTAACTACTTTGCAGATATGAAACAGACAGACACTCATAATATCAGTAAAAAATGCTTCAAATCCAACTTTATAAGAGGTTTTAAAAATAGGTTTGAAACGCCATGATTTTTATTTTTATTTTACCTTTATTTAACTAGGCAAGTCAGTTAAGAACAAATTCTTATTTTCAATGACGGCCTAGGAACAGTGGGTTAACAGCCTGAATGTATGCAGTTCAATGCATGATTCATAGAATTCTCCAATACATTTCTTGGTAGTCCAAAAATAATGCTATCATGTTGTAAATCACAGTTGCCTGGTACATTGTTTGCTGCCTCCATTGGGATGCACTGTTTCAGTTTCAATGACTCAATATTTTGAACAAAGAAAATGGACAACTGTAACTAAGGTTGGGAATGTCAATAAAAATCAAATTAGCAAGAGGCAATGATCAAAAGTCAGTCATAACGTGGCTAATAGGCTAGCGCCCATGTGTCAAGGCCCGCGGGCCAAATAGGGCACACAAGCGAGTATAAATGAGTCAACAGTTTGAGTCATCTACTAATTACAGCCTGATGCGCTCGCGTTGGTGCATGAACCTTTTACTGTAGTGGGCTAAATCAGGGTCACACAGTGTACACCTCACACACACACGTTTTTTAAAAAGAAGACACCTGCCTGTACCATGTCAGATATAGAGTTCACATTTATTTCATTTTGAGTGTTGCATCCTAATATTACACTTTATATACATCACAGAAGACTGAAGTATAACAAAACCATTTGAAAAACCGTTTGACCTAGAAACAGCAGATTTTCGGCGTTTAACAGTTTTTTTTATATAAAACATTCCACCCATGAGGCCACTAGGTCATTTGACTGCAAGAAAGGACTAAACTTCAATTGCACTGCTTTCATGTGTCCGGTTCAATAACGAGCAGTGGTCAGAATGTGAACTTTTTGATTAGGGTCACAGCATATTAGGCACATCTGCAAGCATTGCAGCTAAATCTGGATGTATCTCTTTTAACACGTAAAAACGCAATATACAGCACCATATGTACATACAGCGCATTTGGATAGTATTCAGACCCCTTAACTTTTTCCACATTTTATTGTTTTTTTTCCCCCTCATCAATCTACACACAATACCCCGTAACGACAAAGCAAAAACAGGTTTTTAGTCATTTTTGCAAATGTATTAAAAATTAAAACATAACATTTACATAGGTATTCAGACCCTTTAATCAGTACTTTGTTGGATCACCTTAGGCAGTGATTACAGCCTCGAGTCTGCTTAGGTATGACACTACAAGCTTGGCACACCTGTATTTGGGGAGTATCTCCCATTCCTCTATGCAGATCATCTCTAGCTCTGTCAGGTTGTATGGGGAGCATCACTGCACTGCTATTTTCAGGTCTTTTCAGAGATGTTCGATCGTGTTCAAGTTCGGGCTCAGGCTGGGCCACTCAAGGAAATTCAGAGACTTGTCCCGAAGCCACTCCTGCGTTGTCTTGGCTGTGTGCTTAGGGTAGTTGTCTTGTTGGAAGGTGAACCTTCGCCCAAGGCTGAGGTCCTGAGCGCTCTGGAGCAGGTTTTCATCAAGGCTCTCTCTGTACTTTGCTCCGTTCATCTTTCCCTCGATCCTGACTAGTCTTCTGGTCCATGCCCCTGAAAAACATCCCCACAGCATGATGCTGACAATGCCATGCTTCACCGTAGGGCTGGTGCAAGGTTTCCTCCAGACGTGACGCTTGGCATTCAGGCCAAAGAGTTCAATCTTGGTTTCATCACACCAGAAAATCATGTTTCTGAGAGTCTTTAGGTGCCTTTTGGAAAACTACACAGAGGGCTGTCATGTGCCTTTTACTGAGGAGTGGCTTCCGTCTGACCACTCTGCCATAAAGGCCTGATTGGTGGATTGCTGCAGAGATGGTTGTCCATCTGGAAGGTTCTCCCATCTTCACAGAAGAACTCTAGAGCACTGTCAGAGTGACCATCGGGTTCTTGGTCACCTCCCTGACCAAGGCCCTTCTCCCCCGATTCCTCAGTTTGGTCTGGCGGCCAGCTCTTGGAAGACTCTTGGTGGTTCCAAACGTCTTCCAATTAAGAACGATGGAGGCAACTGTGTTCTTGGGGACCGTTAATGCTGCAGAATATTTTTGGTACCCTTTCCCACATCTGTGGCTCGACACATGTCTGTCTCGGAGGTCTACGGATAATTCCTTCGACCCCATGGCTTGGTTTTTGCTTTGACTTGCACTGTCAACTGTGGGACCTTAAATAGACAGGTGTGTGCCTTTCCAAATCATGTTCAATCAATTGAATTTACCACAGGTGGACTCCAATCAAGAAACATCTCAAGGATGATCAATGGAAAAATGATGGACCAGAGCTAAATTGAGTCTCATAGCAAAGGATCTGAATACTTATGTAAATAAGGTATTTCCCTTTTTTTTATAATACATTTGCAAACATTTCTAAAAGCCTATTTTTCCCTTTGTCATTATGGTTTATTGTGTGTAGATTTAATTTTATTTTTTTTAAATAAGGCTGTAATGTAATAAAATGTGGAAAAAGTCAAGGGGTCTGAATACCTTCTGAAGGCACTGTAAGTGGACATTATAAAAGAGACATTTTTTCTAATAAACAAATGACCTGCCAAATTCGTTATGTTTTTTTCAATATAGCCCATTCGCTGATTGAGTTACAACTTAACTATGTCGAGAGCACTAGCCTCTGCCATATGGACACATAGATACACTCTGGTCCATTGGTGGCTAAAGAAATGAGAGCAGAGAACTCAGAGATAGCCTATAGGCCAGTGAAGCAGTAGGCTTATAACTTCCATCATCAACGAAGTAAAATACATAGGCCTCAAGCTGACAAATAAAAAGAGTAGAAAATATCCTGCTCGCTCGATGTAAGCAACACTGTAGCATGCATGAGAGCACCAGCTGTTCCAGACGACTGTGTGATCACGCTCTCCAAAGCCGATGTGAGCAAGACCTTTAAAACAGGTCATTCACAAGGCCAGACGGATTACCAGGGCGTGTACTCAGAGCACTTGCCGACTGGCAAGTGTCTTCACTGGCATTTTCAACCTATCCCTGACCGAGTCTGTAATACCCATATGTTTCAAGCAGACCCCCATAATCCCTGTGCCCAAGAACACTAAGGTAACCTGCCTAAATGACTACCGCCCCGTAGCACTCACATCAGTAGCCATTAAGTGCTTTGAAAGGCTGGTCATGACTCACATCAACACCATCATCCCGGAATCCATAGACCCACTCCAATTTGCATACCGCCTCAACAGAGCCACAGATGACACAATCTCAATCGCACTCCATACTGCCCTTTCCCACCTGGACAAAAGGAACACCTATGTGAGAATGCTGTTCATTGATTACAGCTCAGCGTTCAACACCATAGTGTCCACAAAGCTCATCACTAAGCTAAGGACCCTGGAATTGATCACCTCTCTCTGCAACAGGATCCTGGATTTACTAACGCCCCCAGGTGGTAAGGGTAGGCAACAACACACTGATCCTCAGGCTGTCGCACCGTCAACGATGAGACAGCCTATAGGGAGGAGGTCAAAGACCTATCAGTGTGGTGCCAGGCCAACAACCTCACCCTCAATGTGAGCAAGACTAAGGAGCTGATCGTGGACTACAGGAAAAGGAGGGACAAACATGCCCCCATTTACATCGACGGGGCTGAAGTGGAACCGGTGGAGACTTTCAAGTTCCTTAGTGTCCACATCACCAACAAACTATCATGGTCCAAACACACCAAGACAGTCGTGAAGAGGGCACGGGTCCCCAGATCCTCAAAAAGTTCAACAACTGCACCATCAAGAGCATCTTGAACGGTTGCATCTTCACATGGTATGGCAACTGCTCGGTATTTGACCGTAAAGCGCTACAAAGGGTAGTGCGTTCGGCCCAGTGCATCACTGGGGACAAGCTTCCTGCCATCCAGGATCTATATACCAGGCGGTGTCAGAGGAAGGCCCAAAAATGGGGCCCATGATAAATCAAAGGCTTCAGTCAACCAAGTGCTAGACTATTCTCCCTGCTACCGCACGACAAGCAGTACCGGAGCCCCAAGTCTAGGTCCAAAAGGCTCCTTAACAGCTTCTACCCCAAGCTATAAGACCGCTGAACAATTAATCAAATGACCTCGCAGACTATTTACACAACTGCTACTCGCTGTTTATCTATGCATAGTCACTTTACCCCTACCTACAAATGACCACGACTAACCTGTACTGCGCACATTTACTCGCTACCGGGCCCCCTCGTTATTGTCATTCTGTCATTCTACTGTTACCTTTTATTTTATTTTGGATTTTCTTAACTCTATTTCTTGAACTGCACTGTTGGTTAAGGGCTTGTAAGTAAGCATTTCATGGTAGGGTCTATATCTGTTGTATTCGGCGTATGTGACAAATACAATTTGATTTGATGAAAATGATGGTTCTTTTGATCACATTCATCTGTCTTTTCTGCGTGTCCGCCTCCCTTTCTAAATGTCTTGACTTGAGCTATGGCTAGTGAAGTTCAACATGGTATCAAATCATCACAGGGTGTGGCCCAAAGCTGTCGCCTTTAGCAACATTGTATCAACTAGCCTATTCTGAGCCCTACATTGTTCTTGCACCAGCGATCTCGGGACAGAAAGCTGTTTTTTAAAGACGTTTCCACTGGATATATGGGATCATCAGATCATGTTATTTTGCTCTTTCACACCCCGAGGCTTGGTGATTATCGAGGCAGGGAGTGTTGGAAAGATTTTTCAAATAATGAGGAACTATCATTTGCAATGGATGTTTAAAAAAAAAAAAAAAACTTTGTTGACTTGTGTGAGGTGAAGAAATAATGAGTGTACGTGGGAGACGCACCATATCTTTGCCTCATTGCCCCCCCCCTCCCCTTCAACTTGATGCAACGTGTTAAATTATACTCAAGATCTTCACACACAGGCTTATTAAGGTGCTTTTTACTAACAGACGCAACTCAATCAGCTAATGTCACGCACACCTTCCAAACTGCACTCTTTTCTTTGTCTTCTACGTCTTCGTCTTCATCTTCTATGATGACAAGGCAGTCCGCAAACAAACTGTTTAAGTGCATGCCGCCACCTACTGTACTGGAATGTACGATCAATCATGATTTTTTTCCAAATCCCTACCATCTTCTACCACACCCTCCCCAACACCATTAAGCTTTATCCATGTCGTGCGGAAACACTCCACCCTTAGGGTTGTTTAGCATTTCAACAGTAACATATGTTACCCCTGTCGTGTCTTTACTATCATTAAATGAAGACTTAGTTTTTATCAAAGATCCTCTGTAATTATTATTACTCGATTAAACTGATTCATCATGTAACTGTAATTAACTAGGAAGTCGGGGCACCAAGGAAAATATTCAAATTACAAAGTTATAATTTTCCTAATATAACTTTTCAGATATTTTCATATCTGATCAGTCTTCTGAATTAATGAATAATTTTTTTCCCTCACCTTAATCTCATTCCAAATGTCGTAAATTGTTGGTTATCTGCACGAACCCAGTCTTCACTATGAGTCATCCATACATCAATTGTCTTAAATCATTCATTTAATAACTAACTAAACAATCACAGAAGTGCACAAACAAACAAAGTACATATGGTTACAAGAAATGATAGGGGAATGTGCCCTAGTGGGCTAAACCGGCATGGCGGCTTGTTAGACAAAAGGGGAGTGGGGGTCCGATGAGAAGTCACTACAGAGTTGATAATTATAACAATTGAAATGCTAATCCTTTGCACATGAACGCTCACTCATTCGGGAACAATTGCAATCAATATATATTTATTTGCGCTCTGTGTGTGTCGTCTTGATCACTGTTGAAAAGTTTGTTTCATTTGTAGAATTGTCCTTCTCTCTCTCTCTCTCTCTGTCGTGATTAGAATGGATAGTGCAGAGTGACGTTCATTCATGTCGTTATGTATAGGTGTTTCGGAAGTTGTCGTTCTTCACGTTCAATGAAACCGAATTCCTAGCAGCAGACTAGTAATTAATATCAAAGACTTGTTCTTATTCTGTCGGTATTGATAGTCTAAGAGTTTAACCATGTGGGATGGTTAAAAGATTCAGCAGTATGGTCTCAAACCTTGGCCCTCTCGTTATCGAAGGTAAGCTGGTCTGCAACCTTTGTCCTCTCATAATGGAGAGAAACATGGTCTGTTGAGAAATTCTCAAGGTGAGGTTTTATTCGGAATTGCAGAAAAGGGCCTGTCCCAGGATGCCGGACCGTAACTGGGCTCATTGGCGGTCCTCTGAATTAGTTAAACTCAAAAGGGAATTGGAGTTTCCTTCATTAAAAAGTCCAAAATCACATTACACAATTTTACAAACAGTATCATCGTTACTCATTCATCTTATACAACAATTAGATGTAAACCTCATATCTGAGGCTATTATATAAACAGCGTTATGGTAATGTGCCCGCACCATCTCCCATGAGCCCCACAAAATTGCACCAAACGGACCAGTTCGTAGCTGGATTCTTCACCGATCTTTTATACCTTCTCCGGAACATAAATGTTGTTCGGACCTCAAGTTCTGTGAGGTGGAAGAAATTCCTTTGTTCTCTGTCTCTATACTGTGGCCATGAGGAGATCAACTCCTCCAGGAATTTACGACCTCTCTGACCACAGCAGCCTATATGTAGGAGACAGAGAGGGGGGGATGGTACTCGCTGTACCCAAGAGGGCAACGTCATGACACCCCCAATATCTTTTTTGCCATCCCCACATTAACCTTCAACCTGACATTTCTGCTTTCCACAACTCGAGTCGTATTGATAACCTTACCAATAAAAGCAATGAAGTCAACTTTATTCATAATCAAAGTGTCCTTTGACACCACACATTTATGAGCACAATATTTCTGAACACGACTTGAAACCATGTTAGGACCAGCAGAAACACCAGCCCCAACATTATGTCCACTTAGCACAGGGGCAGACATGGAAGCTCCATCAGTCTGACATTATGTCCACTTAGTACAGGAGCAGCCATGGAAGCTCCATCAGTCTGACATTATGTCCACTTAGTACAGGAGCAGCCATGGAAGCTCCATCAGTCTGGCATTATGTCCACTTAGTACAGGAGCAGCCATGGAAGCTCCATCAGTCTGACATTAGGTCTAGCTAGTATAGGATCAGCCATGGAAGCTTGGCCCCAGTGATGTACTGGGCCATTCACACTATCCTTTGTAGCGCCTTGCAGTCGGAGGCCGAGCAGTTGCCATACCAGGCGGTGATGCAACCAGTCAGGATGTTCTCAATGGTACAGGTGTAGAACCTTTTGAGGATCTGAGGACCCATGCCAAATCTTTTCAGTCTCCTGAATAGGTTTAATCGTGCCCTCTTCACGACTGTCTTGGTGTGCTTGGACCATTTTAGTTTTTTGGTGATGTGGACATCAAGGAACTTGAAGCTCTCAACTTGCTCCACTGCAGCCCCGTCGATGAGAATGGGGCCGTGCTCAGTCCTCTTTTTCCTGTAGTCCACAATCATTTCCTTTGTCTTGAGCACGTTGAGGGAGATGTTTTTATCCTGGCACCATACGGCCAGGTCTCTGACCTCCTCCCTATAGGCTGTCTCGTCATTGTTGGTGATCAGGCCTACCACTGTTGTGTCATCGGCAAACTTAATGATGGTGTTGAAGTTGTGCCTGGCTGGGCAGTCATAATTGAACAGGGAGTAGAGGAGAAGACTGAGAACGAACCCCTGAGGGGCCCCTGTGTTGAGGATCAGCGTGGCGAATGTGTTGTTACCTACCCTTACCACCTGGGGGCGGCCCGTCAGGAAGTTCAGGATCCAGTTGCAGAGGCAAGTGTTTAGTGCCAGGGTCCTTAGCTTTTTGATGAGATTTAAGGGCACTACAGTCTTGAACGCTGAGCTGTAGTCAATGAATAGCATTCTCACATAGGCTAAGGTTAAATCTAGACTTGGTTTCCTCTATCATAATCGCTCCTCTTTCACCCCAGCTGCCAAACTAACTCTGATTCAGATGACCATCCTACCCATGCTAGATTACGGAATGTAATGATGTATAGATCGGTAGGTAAGGGTGCTCTCGAGTGGTAGGTAAGGGTGATCTCATCAGTTTTGCCATCAATGCTCCTTATAGGACACCTCAAAGCACTCTATACTCCTTTGTAAACTGGTCATCTCTGTATACCAATCGCAAGACCCATTGGTTGATGCTTATTTATAAAACCCTCTTAGGCCTCACTCCCTCCTATCTGAGATATCTAATGCAGCCCTCATTCTCCACATACAACACGCGTTCTGCTAGTGATATTCTGTTAAAGGTCCCCAAAGCGCACACATCCCTCGGTCGCAAAGGGTGTCTACTTTGAAGAATCTTGAATATAAAATATATTTTGATTTGTTTAACACTTGTTTTGTTACTACATGATTCCATATGTGTTATTTAATAGTTTTGATGTCGTCACTATTATTCTACAATGTAGAAAATAGTAAAAAATAAAAATACAAAAACTGAATAGGTGTCCAAACTTTTGACTGGTACTGTACAGTCGTGGCCAAAAGTTTTGAGAATGACACAAATATTAATTTCCACAAAGTTTGCTGCTTCAGTGTCTTCAGATATTTTTGTAAGATGTTAATATGGAATACTGAAGTATAATTATAAGCATTTCATAAGTGTCAATGTCTTTTATTGACAATTACATGAAGTTGATGCAAAGAGTCAATGTTTGCAGTGTTATTAAGGTCTGGGGAGTTTCCTGGCCATGGACCCAAAATATCAATATTTTGTTCCCGAGCCACTTACTTATCACTTTTGCCTTATAGCAAGGTGCTCCATCATGCTGGAAAGGGCATTGTTCGTCACCAAACTGTTCCTGGATGGTTGGGAGAAGTTGCTCTCGGAGGATGTGTTGGTACCATTCTTTATTCATGGCTGTATTTTTAGGCAAAATTGTGAGTGAGCCCACTCCCTTGGCTGAGAAACAACCCCACACATGAATGGTCTCAGGATGCTTTACTGTTGGAATGACACAGGACTGATGGTAGCGCTCACCTTGTCTTCTCCGGACAAGCTTTTTTCCCGGATGCCCCAAACAATCGGAAAGGGTATTCTTCAGAGAAAATTACTTTAACCCAGTCCTCAGCAGTTCAATCCCTGTACCTTTTGCAGAATATCAGTCTGTCCCTGATGTTTTTCCTGGAGAGAAGTGGCTTCTTTGCTGCCCTTCTTGACACCAGGTCATCCTCCAAAAGTCTTCGCCTCACTGACGTCCGGATGCACTCACACCTGCCTGCTGCAATTCCTGAGCAAGCTCTGTGCTGGTGGTGCCCCGATCCCGCAACTGAATCAACGTTAGGAGACGGTCCTGGTGCTTGCTGGACTTTCTTGTGCGCCCTGAAGCCTTCTTCACAACAATTGAACTGCTCTCCTTGAAGGTTGTGATGATCTGATAAATGGTTGATTTAGGTACAATCTTACCGGCAGCAATATCCTTGCCTGTGAAGCCCTTTTTGTGCAAAGCAATGATGACGGCACATGTTTCCTTGCAGGTAACCATGATTGACAGAGGAAGAACAATGATTCCAAGCACCACCCTCCTTTTGAAGCTTCCAGTCTGTTATTCAAACTCGATCAGCATGACAGAGTGATCTCCAGCCTTGTCCTTGTCAACACTCACACCTGTGTTAATGAGAGAATCACTGACATGATGTCAGCTGGTCATTTTGTGGCAGGGCTGAAATGCAGTGGAAATGTTTTTGGGGGATTCAGTTAATTTGCATGGCAAAGAGGGACTTAACAATGAATTGCAATTCATCTGATCACTCTTCATAACATTCTGGAGTATATGCAAATTGCCATCATACAAACTGAGGCAGCAGACTTTGTGAAAATTAATATTTGTGTCATTCTCAAAACTTTTGGCCATGACTGTAGATAAAAGAAAATGGATGATTTGTGTGAAACATGCTGTACACCTTGATAAAGGTCATAAGCCAAGTTGTGCCATGGGTGGTTTGGGTGGCATGTGCATGCTAAGGGTTATAAGGTCTCGTCTTGGAGGGGTAATCTATGTCCCTCATCAATAAAACGACGGGGGAGATGTGTGTTTGTGGTATCCTTTATGCATTACCATCTAGAAACTCTGCCTGCCTGCCTGCCTGCCTGTGTTTAACTGATGTCCAATTATATAGTAGCTTCTTCCCACTACCAGTTGCAACGGCATAGTGGATTTTATTAGCTGTATAGTACAGTGTCTGGTGCAATGAGAGTTATTGATTGGTTTGATGGGGGATGTTCTAATATAATTGGTGCAGAGCCCAGTGGGTTCCTGTAACTAGTGCATGAAAGAAAACAAGGTAAGCAGCCAGTATGACACTTTAGGAACAGGTGCCTGCAGGAGGAAGAACATCTCTATTCGATGATGTTCTGGATAGGCCTGAATAACAGGCAGACAGCAGTGGAGGCTGCTGATTGGAGGACGGCTCATAATAATGGCTAGAACAGAGTGAATGGAATGGCATCAAACACCTGATGTTGTTGGTACCTTTACACCTATTCTGTTCCAGCCATTACAAGGTGCCAGTCCTCCCCAATTAAGGTGCCACCAACCTCCTGTAGGTAGCCAGTGTTCAGACTCAGAGCCAGAAGGATTTCAACCACATTCACACAACAATAATACTAAGTAAGATATTGACAGATGGGTCCATTAGTCTTGAGACCACGTAAACAATGTAGTCTCAATGCAATTTGTATTATTCTGTAGGTAAATGTACGACACTCCATTTAGTATGATTTGTTACATTATAAACAGAATTGTGTGTTGTACCAGGTCATACGGATTAGAAGACGTATATTATCATAAGTCTTACCCAGTCGTACAATAGCATAAAGATTGGATGATGCTACTTATCATACCTGCTGGAGGACGTATAGTATTGCACGTCTTTATCTGAGACCAGGTTACGCAATAACACCAAAGGAGAATTATAGGGAGGATGTACATTGGCAATTAAGGGAACTAAAACGACCAAGGTTAGGTGAATTTACGTCGCAGGTTAGGTGAACTGGGTTAAGTTTAGAATAAGGGTTATCTAAAATGCTACAGTTGTCCCTGACAAGACTCAAACATGCAACCTTTGAATTGCTAGACTGTCGCGTATAATACCTCCCCATCCTCCCCAACCAGCATCCCTACTTTTAGTTTCTGTCTAAAGTAACTAGACCATTAGTAGGTATTATAAGTCTGGGAGGTGCTCAGAAATACATCAAGTATGTTTCATGTGGCGCTGAGTAAATTGTCCTATAAAGAAATGGTAGGGAGAGAGAGAGCCGCCTGCCATAGTGTAGTAACTGCCCATGGCAACAATATCAGCACTTACAAAGACAAACAGGTGCATTTAATATTCAGCTCTTTTGAAATAATGTTAAAATATGTAATAGATGGTGTTGCCCAGGGGCAGAAGCCAAATGCAAAGCGCTAGATACCAACACCGCCCTTCTTTACTGTGTGAAAGACAACTGTGAAATATACATACCACTCTTGGGTCTAGATTTGGCTTCATTTGCTGTTGTTAATTATTCTCTCCCCCTGCTGATCACGTGTGATGTAGGTAGTTTACACCATTTTGTTACCATTAGAGATGCAAAAAAAAAAAATCTATGATAGATGTAGCCTTGATTGGCACATAAAACGGACCTTATGCTCACCACAACAGAAAGTGGTTATACATTTCGGCTGCATGTCAAGCATTCAAGTGTCGCGTTCATACTTGAAGCTTGAAATGAGACAAGGTTTTCATTGGTTTCAGTGAAATGCATTTGTGACTGAATGGAGACAGAGAAACTATCTGTATTTACTGTCATTGGCCTTCTGTAGGGTCAAACAGAGGAGATACATTACTTTTACACCGTGTCTCAAATACGGTGCCATTTGGATGCAGCTAGGCAATCTGAACTTTCAGATCAACTGCCCCAGGCTCTCTCTCTCCATCTCCTCCTTCAAATCAACTGCCCCAGGCTCTCTCTCTCCGTCTCCTCCTTCAAATCAACTGCCCCAGGCTCTCTCTCTCTGTCTCCTACTTCAAATCAACTGCCCCAGGCTCTCTCTCTCCGTCTCCTCCTTCAAATCAACTTCCCCTGGCTCTCTCTCTGTCTCCTCCTTCAAATCAACTGCCCCAGGCTCTCTCTCTCCGTCTCCTCCTTCAAATCAACTTCCCCTGGCTCTCTCTCTGTCTCCTCCTCCAGATCAACACCCCCTGGCTCTCTCTCTGTCTCCTCCTTCAAATCAACTGCCCTTGGCTCTCTTGCACTCTCTGTCTCCTCCTCCAGATCAACGCCCCCTGGCTCTCTCTCTGTCTCCTCCTTCAAATCAACTCCCCCTGGCTCTCTTGCGCTCTCTCTCTCCTCCTCCAGATCAACGCCCCCCTGGCTCTCTCTCGGTCTCCTCCTCCCTGGGGACGCTCATCTCAGCTGCTGTTTGTCCACAGATCAGATATCCAAACACATGTACAATACTTCTCCCTCACAAACTACTGACAGGTTCAATTTACAGTGAGATTAGTGTGTGGCACTGGGCGGAGTTTCAGGGGTATTCCCCATGGTTCCGTGAGAGTGTACCCTGTCACCCTAGTGTTTCAAACAGAGCCCATCTCTTTTCTTTGGAATCTGATGTGGACGGCAGGGATAACATGCAGCAGCAGTTGCTGCCAGTCAGTTCAATGTGCTGTTTCAGCACTGAATGACAGGACAGCTCCCAGAGGTCAACATTACTTGTGTTTTCTGGAGGGAGGATTTTAATGCTTGCAATGCATTTAAGAAAATTGGTATGTGTGTGTGTTTGTTAAGCTTGGGCGGTATACCATATATTTTCGCATACAAGGGTATTTTCAATTACTGACGGTATGATTTTCAATACTGTTCCCCATTTCTCCTCCAGAAAAATCTCACAAAAATTATATTGATTTACATTAAGTAAGCATTTCACGGTAAGGTCTTCTACACCTGTTGTATTCGGCACATGTGACAAATAAAGTTGTTATTTGATTATGTGATTTAAAAAAAAACAAATAGCACAAAGCAAACGGAAGTTTCGTGACATGATGTCCACTGCTGAGCAGAACAAGAGAGGTGATCAAGTTACACTTACTCTGTTGGCCAGCTCAATGTATAATAACTCAACTCAGCAGAAAAAAGAAACATCCTCTCACTGTCAACTGCGTTTATTTTCAGCAACATGTGTAAATATTTCAACAAGATTCAACAACTGAGACATGAACTGAACAAGTTCCACAGACATGTGAATAACAGTAATTGAATAATGGGTACCTGAACAAAGGAGGGCTCAAAATAACAGTCAGTACCTGGTGTGGCCACCAGCTGCATTAAGTACTGCAATGCATCTCCTACTCATGGACTGCACCAGATTTGCCAGCTCTTGCTGTGAGATGTTACCCCACTCTTCCACCAAGGCACCTGCAAGTTCCTGGACATTTCTGGGGGGAATGGCCCTAGCCCTAGCCCTCACCCTCCGATCCAACAGGTCCCAGATGTGCTCAATGGGATTGAGATCCGGGCTCTTCACTGGCCATGGCAGAACACTGACATTCCTGTCTTGCAGGAAATCACACACAGAACGAGCAGTATGGCTGGTGGCATTGTCATGCTGGAGGGTCATGTCAGGATGATCCTGCAGGAAGGGTACCACATGAGGGAGGAGGATGTCTTCCCTGTAACGCACAGAGTTAAGATTGCCTGCAATGACAACAAGCTCAGTCCGATGATGCTGTGACACACCGCCCCAGACCATGACGGACCCTCCACCTCCAAATCGATCCTGCTCCAGAGTACAGGACTCAGTGTAACTCTCATTCCTTCGACGATGAACGCGAATCCGACCATCACCCCTGGTGAGACAAAACCGTGACTCATCAGTGAAGAGCACTTTTTGTCAGTCCTGTCTGGTCCATCGACGTTGGGTTTGTGCCCATAAGTGACGTTGTTGCCTGTAATGTTTGGTGAGGACCTGCCTTGATTTTTTGTGTGTAGTCCCGGGCTACATTATAACATTGAGCCTGTGTGTTATAGCCAGCAGAGGTGGTGAGGAAGTTTGCTCCAGTTGTTGTACAGTGAAACTGAGCCTAGGTAGACTTTAATAAATGATGACGGTTCTATCCCGGGCCCTCTGCAGTAACAGAGGGCTGTGCCCAGGCCGAGCTGAACAATTCATGACCAGGTTAGCAAAGGAGTCAGAGGAAGTGAGTTTCTGGACGTTAGGTTTGTTTCTGATGCTCAACAATGGCGGTGGTTATACATGGACGGGGATCCCTCATCTAATGGTATTGCTCTGAGAAACAGAAAGTGGATATACAGTAATACTGTATGTATTTTGTTAGTATGGTTTATGTTTCATAATCAAACGAATCAGTTATAATACATTATCAATATTTTGTAAATACCAACATTACCTTCAATGTTGTAGATTACAACAACAAAAAAACAGAAACAGAAAGTCCATAACCCCTCCAAAATAATAAGATCAAGAATTGTAAAACCCTCCTCCTCAAGAGTAGCAATTTTCCACCAGCAGTCAGCCTTCAGGAAACATAACAGTTGTTGAGTAATAACCAATAAAAGTATGGCACTCCTGGGAGTTGCCATGGCAACGAAGGTCTGTGGACTTCAGGCTCCACATTATAATCCAAGTTGAAACACAAAGATCACGACCCCGCCTACTTTATTAAAGAGATTTCATTTCACATCTGCTACATGTCTATATCTATGTGTGGGAGAGGAGCAGGAAGCAGTATCTTGACCTCTAAAGGTGTCTGATTTCTGTTCATAGCTTATAGTTCAAACCCACATCAGACCCACATCAGACCCACATCAAACCCACATCAAACCCACATCAGACCCACATCAGAC
Organism: Oncorhynchus tshawytscha; assembly: GCF_018296145.1. Classification (NCBI taxonomy): domain Eukaryota; kingdom Metazoa; phylum Chordata; class Actinopteri; order Salmoniformes; family Salmonidae; genus Oncorhynchus; species Oncorhynchus tshawytscha. The sequence goes on along the minus strand of NC_056431.1, from coordinate 72,658,845 downwards.
CCACATCAAACCCACATCAGACCCACATCAAACCCACATCAAACCCACATCAAACCCACATCAGACCCACATCAAACCCACATCAGACCCACATCAAACCCACATCAGACCCACATCAAACCCACATCAAACCCACATCAAACCCACATCAAACCCACATCAGACCCACATCAGACCCACATCAGACCCACATCAAACCCACATCAAACCCACATCAAAACAACAATCAACCCTAAGAATCCAATGGTCTCTAGACTATATGTAGTCAGAGGCGCTATCACTTTTCAGTGTCTTATAAATACATATACAAATAATGTTTGATTTGATTACCGGTAGTGCACACAAGGGGCACTATTTCTTTCCAAACTATAATGAATAAAAAATGATATATATATAAATACGTATGTACGTACTGTATACTAACAAAATACTAGTGAGATCTCATAGCGGACGCTGGATAAATGCTAAGAAGTGCAAACAAACATAAACTAAATGCAAGAACTGACAACCCATCTCATAAAGTTATACAACCATATCAAAAAGCACACTGTATCCAGAAGGGGATTGATTGTCTCTGCTGTCCCGGGGAGCAGTGGATTAACTGCCTTGCTCAGGGGTAGAACAACAGATTTTTACCTTCTCATCTCAGGGATTCGACCCAGCAACCTGGCCCAACTATCAAACCACTAGGCTACCTCCCACCCCTTAATTGCACTAGTTAATAACCTCTGTTTTCATTGAGTTTGAAACCTTCATTGTGATCTTGCAAGCTAGCCACCAATTTTAAATAGTTTTTGTATCAATGCGTATTTTGGAAACGCATTGAGACCAGAGTCTCATTCACAAAGGTACCCTTTGTGAATGCAATATGAAACAAAACTGCAACCAATACAATGTCAAATTAAATAAAAAATACAGCACAACACAACATTTAACAAAAACAGTTACATTCCTCAGCTACTAGGCTACTCTTTGTAGCCGATATGAGTAAAGACCTTTAAACAGGTCAACATTCACAAGGCCGCTGAGCCAGACGGATTACCAGGACGTGTGAGTCTGTAATACCAACATGTTTCAAACAGACCACCATAGTCCCCCTGCTCAAGAACACTAAGGTAACCTGCCTAAACGACTACAGACCCGTAGCACTCACGTCTGTAGCCATGAAGTGCTTCGAAAGGCTGGTAATGGCTCACATTAACACCATTATCCCAGAAACCCTAGACCCACTCCAATTTGCATACCACCCAAACAGATCCACAGATGATGCAATCTCTATTGCACTTCACACTGCCCTTTCCCACCTGGACAAAAGGAACGCCTATGTGAGAATGCTATTCATTGACTACAGCTCAGCTTCCAACACCATAGTGCCTTTAAAGCTAATCACTAAGCTAAGGATCCTGGGACTAAACACCTCCCTCTGCAACTGTTTCCTGGACTTCCTGATGTGCCGCCCCCAAGTGGTGAGGGTAGGTTGCAACACATCTGCCTCGCTGATCCTCAACACTGGAGCCCCTCAGGGGTGTGTGCTCAGTCCCCTCCTGTATACCCTCTTCACCCACGACTGCATGGCCAGGCATGACTTCAACACCATCATTAAGTTTGCAGACGACACAACAGTGGTAGGCCTGATCACCGACAATGACGAGACAACCTATAGGGGGAAGGTCAGAAACCTGGTCGTGTGGTGCCAGGACAACAACCTCTCCCTCAACGTGCTCAAGACAATGCTGATGATCGTGGACTACAGGAAAAGGAGGACCGAGAACAACCCCATTCTAATCGATGGGGCTGCAGTGGAGCAGGTTGAGAGCTTCAAGTTCCTTGGAGTCCACATCACCAACAAACTATAATGGTCCAAACACACCAAGACAGTCGTGAAGCGGGCACAACAAAACCTATTCCCCCTGAGGAGACTGAAAAGATTTGGCATGGGTCCTCAGATCCTCAAAAGGTTCTACAGCTGCAACATTGAGAGCATCCTGACTGGTTGCATCTACGCCTGGTATGGGGACTGGTTGCATTACTGCCTGGTACGGCAACTGCTCGGCCTCCGACTGCAAGGCACTACAGAGGGTAGTGCATACGGCCCAGTACATCACTGGGGCTAAGATGCCTGCCATCCAGGACCTCTACACCAGGGGGTGTCAGGAGGAAGGCCCTAAAAAATGTAAGACCCCATCCACCCAAGTCATAGACTGTTTTCTCTGCTACCGCACAGCAAACGGTACCGGAACGCCAAGTCTTGGACCAAAATTCTTCTCAACAGCTTTTACCCCCAAGCCATAAGACTCCTGAACAGGTAACCAAATGGCTACTCAAACTATTTGCATTGTTTCCCTCCACCCCCTGCCAACCCCTCTTTTACGCTGCTGCTACTCTCTGTTTATAATCTATGCATAGTCACTTTAACTCTACCTACATGTACATACATATTACCTCAATTAGACCGACTAACTGGTGCCCCCGCACATTGACTCTGGACAGGTACCACCTGTATATAGCCTCACTACTGTTATTTTACTGTTTTTTTTAAATTTCTTTAATTATTTATTGTTTACATAATACTTATTTTTTACGTAAAAATTGCACTGTTGGTTAAGGGCTTGTAAGTAAGCATTTCACTGACAAGGTCTACTACACCTGTTGTATTCTGCGCACGTGACAAACACATACAAATATAAATACACTTTGATGTGTTCTAAAGATTTAAGACTTTTTAATGGTGAATTCAGGTAAATGGTGTCACTGTAGTCAAGAACTGGCAGGGAAGTTGACTGTACAATCTGCCCTCTTTAAATCTTCACTTTTAAACTGGCTCATCGTTACATTTTTGAAATGTTAAATCCTTTCCTATCCAAATGCCCAGATATTTAGCTAGAAAATTAGCTAACCAAATTCCTAGCTTCGGCCTTGAGCTGGAGAAAATGTTTTTGGCACATCTTAGATAGTTATCTTAAAAACGCAGGACCCTGTCTTTCAAAGATAATTCGTAAAAATCCAAATAACTTCACAGATCTTCATTGTAAAGGGTTTAAACACTGTTTCCCATGCTTGTTCAATGAACCATAAACAATTCATGAACATGCACCTAAGGAAGGGTCGTTAAGACACTAACAGCTTACAGACGTTAGGCAATTAAGGTCACAGTTATAAAAACGTAGGACACTAAAGAGGCCTTTCTACGTACTCTGAAAAACACCATAAGAAAGATGCCCAGGGCCCCTGCAGCATGCCTAAGGCACGAGGACTGCAGATGTGGCCGGGGCAATAAATTGCAATGTCTGTACTGTGAGACACCTAAGACAGCGCTACAGGGAGACAGGACGGAAAGCTGCTCGTCCTCGCAGTGGCAGACCACGTGTAACAACACCTGCGCAGGATCGGTACATCCGAACATCACACCTGCGGGACAGGTGCAGGATGGCAACAACAACTTCCCGAGTTACACCAGGGACCCACCATCCCTCCATCAGTGCTCAGACTGTCTGCAATAGGCTGAGAGAGGATTTTATACAGCTTTCCTTCCATTCAGAATGGTATTTTGAAGGCATATCTTTTGAATCTGTGAGTAGAATCACGCTCCATTTATAAATAGCAAAGGCTTCCGGAGGATTGCCATTGCTGCCATCGGAGAGCCTCTATCTGCATTTTTGTCAGAAATCGTTTTTTGACATAGACTTGTTCAATGTTCTCTACCTACTGTATATAGTCCTCTAAATACCCTTAATTCATGTTGTATAGTAAAAAAATAGGATAGGATAGGATAGGATAGGATAGGATAGGATAGGATAGGATAGGATAGGATAGGATAGGATAGGATAGGCATACCACAAAATACTCACTGCTGAGGAAGAATGTACAGTATTTACTATGTATGCGATACAATTCTAACAAACAACAAATATCGAAAAAGATAATGCAATTACATGTACAAATGACCTCTAACCTGTACCCCAGCACACTGACTCGGTACCAGTACCCCCTCTATATAGCCTCGTTATTGTTATGTTATTGTGTTACTTTTATAATTTTGTACTTTAGTTTATTTGGTCAATATTTTCTTAACTCTTCTTGAACTGCACTGTTGGTTAAGGGCTTGTAAGTAAGCATGTCACTTGTTTGATTTGATACTGATTTGATTTGACCTCTGGTCGGATGCAGTCCCATACATATTAACTAAGCTGTGTTGAAAATATGGCCTGAATACACAGCCAGGGGAACCTGCTGCGTTCTGTTAATGCACTGTGGCTCCAATAAATCCATAGGATGTGGAAACGCTAATACCTCTCAAACACACCGTTTTACTGGAGGAAATCAGATTGCATGGCCCTGTTTGGAGCCCAGCCTATCCTACTGCTATGCTGTTCTATAGGTTACAGAGTAGGCTACAGATGTTATTTCCAATAGACGCCCCTATAATTTAATACACAAAACACACTGACATTAAGCCGGGTTGGTAACTGGGGAGAAACAAAGAGTGAAAGGAAGAAAGTCTTTGAATAATGAATGTGAAGAGAGGCCTGTTAAACAGCAGAGATGCCTTTGATGTGACATAACTTACTGCCACAGTGTTCATATCATCACACATCATTGTTCAAATATGGAGAGACACACAGAAAGAAAGGGAGGGAGGGAGGGAGACAGAGAGAGAGAGAGACCAAAAGATAGAAAGAGTCATGTCTAGGGTCCGCTCACCAACCAAGAATTCACAAAATGGGACAAACACCAAATTGAGACTCTGCATGAGGAATTCTTAACAAAAATAGAGAGAATATACTCCTTATTATTACGTGCATACCGACTGGGACTGTTCTGAGTTCCCATCACCCTGTTAGATGTGACACAAGAGGAGAGTTTTACTTGAACAATTAAGACACATGAAGTGTTTTGTTTAATGACTTGAGTTAAGTGTCGTGGCAAGGTGAGGATTAGAGTGTTTGGTGACTTTGCTATTTCGTTTTGGACTGTTGGGTTTTCATAATCTTCAGTTGGTAGACAAAATACAGGACAGATTCTACAGGAAAGACAGTTTCTTCTTGGCTCATTCAGTACTTCTATTCATTATTTCCAAAAAAGTGGCAATTAAGACATGGGTTTCTGTTTGCTCCCTGATAAACTATTCCTGCCATTGCCCTTATCACATAATTCCTTAGGGCTCCCTGTTCTCTAATAAATCTCCTGAAATGTCAAAATAAAACCAATTTCATGCCTCTGACAGCACAAGAGTGAGATGTTTTTTATGTGTCTCGAATTACATTATTAATGTGATTCACATTCAGTGACTGAACACTGGTTAAGGAACATTGTTCATGACATTCAAACTAGACATCCACTTGTTATGAGTTGGGATTAGGGTTGCATAGTGAGGGTATTTTATAGGAAACATTCTAAGTTTACCGGTAAACTACCAGAATTGTTTATATTTCAAGGATTTGATCATTTATGTAATCTATCACAAGATATATAGTGGTCCTTTTGGGCTCTTCAGATTATCACAGGTGTCTGTAATTATCTTTTTATTAATTATATTATTATTAGGCTTTCTGTCTGATGACATGTCAAATAGATGAAATAATTGAAGATGGTTTTAAAATAGAATAACAAATCTGTAAAACATTCTCCTAAATATAAACCGTCAATTTAGTGAATACTATTGGTGTTTAATATGAGGGTTTCAGCATTAAATATCATAAAAAAATATATACAGTGGGGCAAAAAAGTATTTAGTCAGCCACCAATTGTGCAAATTCTCCCACTTAAAAAGATGAGAGAGGCCTGTAATTTTCATCATAGGTACACTTAAACTATGACAGACAAAATGAGAAAACAAAATTCAGAAAATCACATTGTAGGATTTGTAATGAATTTATTTGCAAATTATGGTGGAAAATAAGTATTTGGTCACCTACAAACAAGCAAGATTTCTGGCTCTCACAGACCTGTAACTTCTTCTTTAAGAGGCTCCTCTGTCCTCCACTCGTTACCTGTATTAATGGCACCTGTTTGAACTTGTTATCAGTATAAAAGACACGTGTCCACAACCTCAAACAGTCACACTCCAAACTCCACTATGGCCAAGACCAAAGAGCTGTCAAAGGACATCAGAAACAAAATTGTAGACCTGCACCAGGCTGGGAAGACTGAATCTGCAATAGGTAAGCAGCTTGGTTTGAAGAAATCAACTGTGGGAGCAATTATTAGGAAATGGAAGACATACAAGACCACTGATAATCTCCCTCGATCTGGGGCTCCACGCAAGATCTCCCCCTGTGGGGTCAAAATGATCACAAGAACGGTGAGCAAAAATCCCAGAACCACACGGGGGGACCTAGTGAATGACCAGCAGAGAGCTGGGACCAAAGTAACAAAGCCTACCATCAGTGACACACTACGCCGCCAGGGATTCAAATCCTGCAGTGCCAGACGTGTCCCCCTGCTTAAGCCAGTACATGTCCAGGCCCGTCTGAAGTTTGCTAGAGAGCATTTGGATGATCCAGAAGAAGATTGGGAGAATGTCATAGGGTCAGATGAAACCAAAATGGAACTTTTTGGTAAAAACTCAACATGTCGTGTTTGGAGGACAAAGAATGCTGAGTTGCATCCAAAGAACACCATACCTACTGTGAAGCATGGGGGTGGAAACATCATGCTTTGGGGCTGTTTTTCTGCAAAGTGACCAGGTCGACTGATCCGTGTAAAGGAAAGAATGAATGGGGCCATGTATCGTGAGATTTTGAGTGAAAACCTCCTTCCATCAGCAAGGGCATTGAAGATGAAACGTGGCTGGGTCTTTCAGCATGACAATGATCCCAAACACACCGCCCGGGCAACGAAGTAGTGGCTTCGTAAGAAGCATATCAAGGTCCTGGAGTGGCCTAGCCAGTCTCCAGATCTCAACCCCATAGAAAATCTTTGGAGGGAGTTGAAAGTCCGTGTTGCCCAGCAACAGCCCCAAAACATCACTGCTCTAGAGGAGATCTGCATAGAGGAATGGGCCAAAATAACAGCAACAGTGTGTGAAAACCTTGTGAAGACCTACAGAAAACATTTTACCTTTGTCATTGCCAACAAAGGGTATATAACAAAGTATTGAGATAAACTTTTGTTATTGACCAAATACTTATTTTCTACCATCATTTGCAAATAAATTCATAAAAAATCCTACAATGCGATTTTCTGGATCCTAATTTTGCTGTCATAGTTGTACCTATGATGAAAATTACAGGCCTGTTGTCATAAGCGCAACGTGACTGCAAAACAGACGTGGGAATGTCTGAGTGAAATATGGAACAAATCAACCTTTTTTTTTAAATTACTGGTGTTTTAATTTGTTGCTAAAATGCAGGACATCATTGTTTGGTTGCGTTCACATGTGGAAGGAAAAGAGCAACACTAACAAACATGGAAGGGAGTGGACGTGACACACGGAGACCGTACCTAAAAGACGGGACATGGCTTGGGAATGAAAAGTCTGACACGGACCAGAAAACCGCCCCCCCCCTGCCAAATATGCCACAGGCCGGGCCCGACAACAGGCTCAAACACCACTAACCTCTTTTACCACCTACGCAAGAATCATGTGAAACAGTACGGAGAGAGTCTACGGATGAGACCCCAAAAAGTAGTCGAGTGCTCAAAACAAACTCAGACTCAGACGTTGAAAGAGGCTTTTGCCCGCGACACTCCATATGGCACAGAACCATGAAGATGGAAGAGATAACAGCTGCCGTTACAACTTACATCTGCAAAGACATGGCCCCAATTTACACGGTCCAGAAACGGGGGTTTCGTGAGTTGGTGCTAACACTCGACCCAAGGTACCAAACGCAAATTGATGTGACACGTATTAATGCCAAAATAAGATGCAAAACAGGCAAGCCCCCCAACATAATATATATATATATATATATTTTTTTTTTGGCTTTTTTTGCAACTATAGTTGAAGTGTTTTCTATTTACCTTTTTAGATTTTACACATTCATATTTAATTTTTTGTTACATGCTTAATTGAACATTTGCACAGGTTCTAAATAAAATAAATAATCAAATATGAGTATGTACCTTTTTTATTTGTTGAGTATAATTCAACATGTAATAACAAATAGGTCTTTACATCATTTTATGTGAACTATTTATCAATTGAATTTACAGAAAATGTGCTATACCGTGATATGTATCGTTATCGGGATATGAAATGACCTATATCGTGATATGTATAGTTATCGGGATATGAAATGACCTATATCGTGATTTGAGATTTTGGCCATATGCCAGCCCTACTGGGACATGTAGTCACCCTAGATGGACTGCCTCAGACTATGCCGTGATGACTCATGCCGTGTAAAATGGAGTTAGATGTGATAAGATTTAATTTGACAGACTACTAGGATTGTATACTGAACAAAAATATAAACCCAACATGTAAAGTGTTGGTCCCATGTTTCATGAGCTGAAATAAAAGATCCCAGAAATGTTCCATACGCACAAAAAGGTTATTTCTCTCAAATGTTGTGCACAAATTTGTTTACATCCCTTTCAGTGAGCATTTCTCCTTTGCCAAAATAATCTATCCACCTGTCAGGTGTGGAATATTGTCACAACTTCCACCGAGGGTGGCTCCCCTTCCTGCTCGGGTGGCGCTCGGCGGTCGTCGTCGCCGGCCTACTAGCTACCACCGATCCATTTTTCTTTTTTGTTTGGTTCTGTCTGTTTCTTACACCTGCGTTCTATTGAGTTAATTTCTGTGGGTTTATTAACCTCGTTGCCTGCTGGTATTTTGTGCGGGATTGTTTCTGTGTTTGTTTGGTGCGTGTGCTAGATTGCGCCACAGGCTATTCTCACGGTCGTTTGAGCCGTTGTGATTTATTTTGGAGTAGATTGTTTTTCCTCCTGTTGTCACTTCGAATTCCTGTTTTGTTGGGCGCCTTCGTTGGGTTTGTTTCCCGACCAGTTTTGTTGTGTTTTGGGACTTCCAAATAAATATGTTCTATTTGGACCGCAGTGCTCTCCTGCTCCTGACTCTTGCATCCACCTCATCCTAGTGAGGCATCTTACACATATCAAGTAACTGATTAAACAGCATGATTTTTTTACACAGGTGCACCTTGTGCTGGGGACAATAAAAATACCACTCTAAAATGTGCAGTTTTGTCACAACACAATTCCACAATTGTCTCAAGTTTTGAAGGAGCTTGCAATTGGTATGCTGACTGCAGTAATGTCCACCAGAGCTGTTGCCAGAGAATGTAATATTCATTTCTCTACCATAAGCCACCTCCAACATTGTTTTAGAGAATTTGGCAGTATGTCTACCCAGCCTCACAATCACAGACCAAGTGTAACCACGCCAGCCCAGGACCTCCACATCCGGCTTCTTCACCTGCGGCATCATCTGAGACCAGCCACCTGAACAGCTGATGAAACTGAGGAGTATTTCTGTCCGTAATAAAACCGTTTGTGGGGAAAAACTCATTCTGATTTGCTGGGCCTGGTTCCCCAGTGGGTGGACCTATGCCCTCCCAGGCTGCGCCCCTGCCCAGTCATGTGAAACCCATAGATTAGGGACTCATTTATTTCAATTGACTGATTCCCTTATATGTAACTCAGTAAAATCTTTAAAAAATGGTTGCATGTTGCATTTATATTGTTGTTCAATATATATAAAGAATAGACCTACTATGTGCTGTTGTAATGCAGTTTATCAATCTGCACAAATTTGAATTTTCTGTCCATTTGTGCACTATACACTATTGGGGGAAAAAAGGTGCTATAATGAATCTAGAAGGGAACTACCCATTTTGGTTCAAGGGTGGAACCCTTTCAACAGAGGGTTGTACATTAAACCAGACAGGGCCCTATGGGGACAGCTGAATAACCCTTTTGGAACCCTTTTTGTCTAAGAGCGTATGGGGAATAGGGTACCATTTCATATGCAGCCTACACTTCCAGTCGCTATTAGAAACAACTTCGAGGCCCAGCCCGACTGTGGGAAAGCAAGCTGTGGTTACTCCATTGGCTCACAGCAAAAACGTCACCCTTTTCAAACGCAATTTTCTTGTTGACTGCAATTATAAACCTACATTTAAGAAAAGTATAACATGTCTAAAGATTAATGGAAACGTAACTTAAGAACAACGTAATGTAGGGCTTCCCTCACGCCCTTTTTCATGACTGCTTGCAGCCATGTGAGTGCTAGCTAGCTACCGACCATAACAATAAGCTAGCCAAGACCAACAACACAAACAAACAAACTCTAAAGCTACAAGTAGTTACAAACAGACTATACTAAACAAGTTACATTTCTCACCTGTGATGAAATGTTTTCCACACAATTAGCGACGTATGTGTAGCCTATTTGGACACTGGGTCCCCAGATTTCCCACTCTCCCAGCCAAATAGCCTGAAGCCACAGGGCTCTTCTCGCAGACTCTATTTCCCTACGTGGGAGCATTGTAAAACGTAGGTTGGGTATTTTCACCTGGTACATTGAATAGACCAGAATCTTTTCGGCATGTTTTGTGATTTCTGTATAACAAAAATAGACAACAAAGTTGTCTCTTTTACAATTAGGGGTCAATTGGAAATAATGTTTTCCCAATTTGTGAGCGAAGTCGAGGGCAATTCTTTATTATTATGTGAATATAGCCTAGTGGTTAGAGCGTTGGACCAGTAACCGAAAGGTTGCAAGTTCAAATCCCCGAGCTGACAAGGTACAAATCTGTCGTTCTGCCCCTGAACAGGCAGTTAACCCACTGTTCCTAGGCCATCATTGAAAATAAGAATTTGTTCTTAACTGACTTGCCTAGTAAAATAAAGGTAAAATAAAAAATAAAACAACTCGGTGTATAGGAATTTGTCATTACTCTAAAAGCCTCTGCATGTGGCTGTACAGCATTTACTGCGATGTGGCCTCCATAGAAGTCAAGGCCTTCATACTTGCGCTTTGCGGAACAGAGCAGAGCTGTTGTCAAGGAAATACGTTTGTGTTTATATATTGAACTCCCACACCTACCTACCGTCAACCGATCATGTCAAAGCAGAGCTATACAGAGCCCTCCATTGTTACTAAATTTGGGAGGAGCAAGGCGATGACACTACTGTAAGTCTGATATGGCTGACCTCCTCTTCTCCTCCTCTACAGCCATAGGACCAAGTCATCAGGCTGGCTGCCGCCTGGCACCTGCAGCACTGCACATGGACCCCCCAATGGATGGGACATGGCCACCAATAGAGACGGGAGAGACTTCTACATCAAGTAAGTGAGCTGAGAGGGGAGGGGAGGAGACAAGTGGAGAGGAGAGGAAAATAGGAGAGGAGAAGAAAAGAGAAGAGGAAAATAGGAGAAGAAAATAGCAGAGGAGAGGAAAAGAGGAGAGGAAAAGAGGAGAGAATAGGAGAGGAAAGTAGAAGAGGAGAAGAAAAAAGAGGAGAGGAGAAGAGGAGATGAGAAAAAGAGTAGAGGGGAGGAGGAGAGGAGAGGAGAGGAAAAGAGGAGAGGAGAGGAAAAGAGGAGTAGAAAAGAGAGGAGAAGAGAATAGGAGAGGAAAAGAGGAGAAGAGAATAGGAGAGGAAAAGAGGAGATGAGAGGAAAAGAAGAGAAGAGAGGAAAAGAAGAGAAAAGATGAGAGAATAGGAGAGGGAAAAAGGAGAGAGGCTCTCTCTCTCAGTCCCAGATGTTTTGGAGGCTTTGGTAACCTGTGATTATTCTAGCCACGTCATTGCTAGTGCCTCCACTCTCTCTCTCTCTCCCCATCCATCCTTCAGAATACTGATTCTCCATTTCCTTCTTTTTCTGCGCACAGACACATGCCCTGCCCTTCCCGCACACACTGTATCTCACACACACAGACACATGGCCTGCCAGCACACACTCTCTCACACACCCACTCACACACCCACACACACAGACACATGCCCTGCCAGCCCACACTCTCTCTCTCACACACAAGCACACATACACACACAGACACCTGCCTTGCCCGTACACACTCTCTCACACACACACTCACAGACAAACACACACTCACAGACACGCTCCAGCCTCCTCACTGTAGCTTGCTCTTCGGAGCAGAGAAGTAAAGCCTAATTGTTTTCCGGCTCCTGAAGAATTCATCCGCAAAGGGACTTATTTAGATCTCTATGAGACTGCAGGTAGCTGTGGAGATGCCAGGGTGACGTAGCTGTGGAGATGCCATGGTGTAGTAGCTGTGGAGATGCCATGGTGTAGTAGCTGTGGAGATGCCATGGTGTAGTAGATGTGGAGATGCCAGGGTGTAGTAGCTGTGGAGATGCCAGGGTGACGTAGCTGTGGAGATGCCAGGGTGACGTAGCTGTGGAGATACTATGGTGTAGTAGCTGTGGAGATGCCATGGTGTAGTAGATGTGGAGATGCCAGGGTGTAGTAGCTGTGGAGATGCCATGGTAATGTAGCTGCGGAGATGCCAATGTGATGCAGCTGTGGAGATGCCATGGTAATGTAGCTGTGGAGATGCCAGGGTGTAGTAGCTGTGGAGATGCCAGGGTGATGCAGCTGTGGAGATGCCATGGTAATGTAGCTGTGGAGATGCCAGGGTGTAGTAGCTGTGGAGATGCCAGGGTAACGTAGCTGTGGAGATGCCATGGTGTAGTAGCTGTGGAGATGCCAAGGTGTAGTAGCTGTGGAGATGCCAGGGTAACGTAGCTGTGGAGATGCCAGGGTAACGTAGCTGTGGAGATGCCAGGGTGTAGTAGCTGTGGAGATGCCAGGGTGTAGTAGCTGTGGAGATGCCAGGGTGACGTAGCTGTGGAGATGCCAGGGTGACGTAGCTGTGGAGATGCCAGAGTGTAGTAGCTGTGGAGATGCCAAGGTGTAGTAGCTGTGGAGATGCCAGGGTGTAGTAGCTGTGGAGATGCCAGGGTGACGTAGCTGTGGAGATGCCAGGGTGACGTAGCTGTGGAGATGCCAGGGTGTAGTAGCTGTGGAGATGCCAGGGTGTAGTAGCTGTGGAGATGCCATGGTGTAGTAGCTGTGGAGATGCCATGGTGTAGTAGATGTGGAGATGCCAGGGTGTAGTAGCTGTGGAGATGCCAGGGTGACGTAGCTGTGGAGATGCCAGGGTAACGTAGCTGTGGAGATGCCAGGGTAACGTAGCTGTAGAGATGCCAGGGTGTAGTAGCTGTGGAGATGCCAGGGTGTAGTAGCTGTGGAGATGCCAGGGTGTAGTAGCTGTGGAGATGCCAGGGTAACGTAGCTGTGGAGATGCTAGGGTGTAGTAGCTGTGGAGATGCCAGGGTGTAGTAGCTGTGGAGATGCCAGGGTGTAGTAGCTGTGGAGATGCTAGGGTAACGTAGCTGTGGAGATGCCAGGGTAACGTAGCTGTGGAGATGCCAGGGTAACGTAGCTGTGGAGATGCCAGGGTGTAGTAGCTGTGGAGATGCCAGGGTGTAGTAGCTGTGGAGATGCCAGGGTGTAGTAGCTTTGGAGATGCCAGGGTGACGTAGCTGTGGAGATACCATGGAACAGTGTTATCAGCATCATCAATCTTTTGCCAGTTCAGGATTTCTGAGGAGGACTACAGGTAAAATCTCTCTTTCTTACTGTGGTTTCACTGTAGTGTCATGTACTGTAGAGTGCTGTACTGTAGAGTACTGTACTGCAGAGTACTGTACTATACTGTAGTGTCCTGTAGTGTACTGTCTGTAGAGTAGGGTAGTGTAGTGTAATGTACTGTTCTGTACATGCGTGTAGTGTACTCTTCTGTATAGTAGATAAGTGTGGTGTAATGTACTGTGCTGTACTTTAGCGTACTGTCGTGTACTGTAGTGTCGTGTACTGTAGTGTCGTGTACTGTAGGGTTCCCTTTTGTAATGTAGTATACCGTTCTGTACTGTTCTGTACTGTTGTGTATTGTAGTGTAGTGTACTGTACTGTACTGTAGTGTTCTGTAGTGTAGTGTAGTGTACTGTTCTGTAGTGTTTTATAGTGTACTGTACTATACTGTAGTGTACTGTGGTGTAATGTACTGTAGTGTAATGTATGGTAGTGTACTAGTATACTGTTCTGTAGTGTACTGTAGTGTACTAGTGTACTGTTCTGTAGTCTACTAGTTTACTGTTCTGTAGTGTACTAGTTTACTGTTCTGTAGTGTACTGTACTATACTGTAGTGTACTGTGGTGTAGTGTACTGTAGTGTACTGTTATGTGGTGTACTGTGGTGTAGTGTACTATAGTGTAGTGTACTGTACTGTAGTGTACTGTTCTTTACCATAGTGTACCGTACTATACTGCAGTGTACTAAGGTGTACCATTTTGTAATGCAGTGTACCTTTCTGTACTGTAGTGTACTGTAGTGTACTGTCGTGTACTGCCGTGTACTTTAGTGTACTCTACTGTAGTGTAGTGTAGTGTACTGTTCTTTACCATAGTGTACTATAGTGTACTGTTGTGTACTGTACTATACTGCAGTGTACTGTTGTGTACTGTACTGTACTGCAGTGTACTGTTGTGTACTGTACTATACTGCAGTGTACTGTTGTGTACTGTACTATACTGCAGTGTACTGTTGTGTACTGTACTATACTGCAGTGTACTGTTGTGTACTGTACTATACTGCAGTGTACTGTTATGTACTGTACTATACTGCAGTGTACTGTTGTGTACTGTACTATACTGCAGTGTACTGTTGTGTACTGTACTATACTGCAGTGTACTGTTGTGTACTGTACTATACTGCAGTGTACTGTTGTGTACTGTACTATACTGCAGTGTACTGTTGTGTACTGTACTGTACTGCAGTGTACTGTTGTGTACTGTACTATACTGCAGTGTACTGTTGTGTACTGTACTATACTGCAGTGTACTGTTGTGTACTGTACTATACTGCAGTGTACTGTTGTGTACTGTACTATACTGCAGTGTACTGTTGTGTACTGTACTATACTGCAGTGTACTGTTGTGTACTGTACTATACTGCAGTGTACTGTTGTGTACTGTACTGCAATGTACGTTTTTGTAATGTAGTGTACCGTTCTGTACTGTTCTGTACTGTAGTGTACTGCAGTGTATTGTATTGTAGTGTACTTGAGTGCACTGTAGTGTAGAGTACTGTACTGTAGTGTATTGTAGTGCACTTTAGTGTACTGTAGTGTAGTGTACTGTTCTTTACCATCGTGTACTGTAGTGTATTGTAATGTAGTGTACTGGACTGTTGTGTACTGTTGTGTAGTGTAATGTACTGTGCTGTAGTGTAATGTAGTGTAGTGTATTGTACTGTAATGTAGTGTACTGTTGTGTAGTGTACTGTGTTGGGACTACAAAGCACAGTGTAACAAGTGAGGGCTGCTTCTTCATCTCTTATGATGTTTCTGTAGGAGGATGTATTTTCTTCTGCTCTCCTCTCCCAGCAGTGATGTTGAAGCAGTATAAATATGACAGCCTGCATCGACAAGATTCCCAGACCCACCCTGGCATTCTTACTTCCCCATCTCTTCATGCATAACATGATGCATTCTAATTTAGATCCAGTATGTACTCATATACATACATAGAGTATATATAAAAACCCTGCTGTAATACAGTAGAAAAGGTGTACACATCATTTCCCTTGTGATTACATGTAGCTGCCATATAAGGGAAACATGTTATAATTATGATGCTTTGCATTGACATAGGCCCAGTAGGAAATAGTCTGGGGAACTATTGACATATGGGCTAGAGAGCTTGAACGGCGTGACGGCAGAGAGGTTACATAAGACCAGTGCTCCAGAGGAGGACAGAGTGTATTGGATGCAGAGAGTCTGTCTGTACGAGGCACATCACTGAGGCTCGTTTGGCTCTAACCTACTGTAGTCTTGCTTTGACTCTAACCCAGCCATGCTTTGGCTCTACTATAGTCTTGCTTTGACTCTAACCCAACCATGCTTTGACTCTACTATAGTCTTGCTTTGACTCTAACCTAGTCTTGCTTTGACTCTAACCTAGCCATGCTTTGACTCTAACCTAGCCATGCTTTGGCTCTACTATAGTCTTGCTTTGACTCTAACCTAGCCTTGCTTTGACTCTAACCTTGCTTTGACTCTAACCTAGCCTTGCTTTGGCTCTAACCTAGCCTTGCTTTGACTCTAACCTAGCCTTGCTTTGACTCTAACCTAGCCTTGCTTTGGCTCTAACCTAGCCTTGCTTTGACTCTAACCTAGTCTTGCTTTGACTCTAACCTAGCCTTGCTTTGACTCCAACCTAACCTTGCTTTGGCTCTAACCTAGCCTTGCTTTGGCTCTAACCTAGCCTTGCTTTGACTCCAACCTAGCCTTGCTTTGACTCTAACCTAGCCTTGCTTTGACTCTAACCTAGCCTTGCTTTGACTTTAACCTAGCCTTGCTTTGACTCTAACCTAGCCTTGCTTTGACTCTAACCTAGCCTTGCTTCGACTCTAACCTTGCTTTGACTCTAACCTAGCCTTGCTTTGACTCTAACCTTGCTTTGACTCTAACCTAGCCTTGCTTTGACTCTAACCTAGCCTTGCTTTGGCTCTAACCTAGTCTTGCTTCGACTGTAACCTAGCCTTGCTTTGACTCTAACCTAGCCTTGCTTTGACTCTAACCTAGCCTTGCTTTGACTGTAAAAAAATATTTGACATTTCGTAGCAGATTAGGAGAATTTACGCAGCAGGTTAGGAAAATGTGGTTAAGGTTAGGAATAGAGTTAGGGTTAGTTAAAATGCGAGAAAAAAAATACTTTTGACGTTCATTTGACAAAAGCTGGATCCCCTTTAGGACCCCTAGATTACATGGTTGCATTCAAGACAAGGCCATTTTTATTGATGTGTTGTCAGTCGAGTAGCTACCATCATATTAAAAAAGATTCTGCTAATATCATATAACGTGTAGTAGAATTACATGAAATGTTTATCAATTGCAACATTTTACCAGTATAAAGGAATGAAACATTTCTGATATAGTCTATAAGCCTATGCCACCATGCATTTATTAATAGCCTAAATAATCATTATCTACTCATCACATTAGGAATAGTAGGCTTACATTAATCTACAGATGCGATGATAGAGGCATGCAATCCTTTGTTATAAATATGCATTTTTATGGTGAAAAAAATTTGCTTCCCCAAAACTTACCCGACACATGCTAATAATTAGACCAAAAGCTATCTAGCTAGATAATTTTGTGTATAGTGATGTTGTTAGCACCTGGTTAGCTTAAAACCTCTTAGCGCACAAATACCGTTATCGGGATCAAAATCGACAACATCCGGTGATGCTGGAGCGCGCCAAATTCAAATGACAAAATTGTAATATTAAACATTCATGAACATACAAGTGTCCTACATCATTTAAAAGTTTAACTTCTTGTTAATCCAGCCACTTTGTCAGATTTCAAAAACGCTTTATGGCGAAAGCACACCATGCGTTTATCTGAGGACAGCGCCAACACACAAAAGCATTAAAAACATTTTCCAAACCAGCACAGGCATCACAAAAGTCAGAAATAGCAATAAAATAAATCACTTACCTTAGAAGATCTTCCTCTGTTTGCAATCCCAAGGGTCCCAGCTACACATCAAATGGTCGGTTTGTTCAATAAAGTCCTTTTTTATATCCCAGAAAAGTCAGTTTAGTTGGCGTGTTTGATTCAGTAATCCACCCGTTCCACTAGTTCAACATGCATACAAAGGAATCCCAAAAGCTACCAATAAACTTTTTCCAAACAACGTTTCTAATGAATCCTCAGGTACCCTAATATGTAAATAAATTATACAATTTAATTAAGACGGAGAACATTGTGTTCATTACCGGAGGTAAATAACAAAGTGCGCGCCCTCATCCACGCGCGCCACAAGACTACAATCCAAATGAGAGCCACTTTGAAAAACTACAAATTCTAGCATTTTTTTAAAAAACAAGCCTGAAACCCTTTATTAAGACTGTTGACATCTAGTGGAAGCCCTATGAACTGCAATCTGGAAGGTATTCCTTTGAATCTCGCGTAAACAAGGATTTCAATGGGTGGTCTCCTCAAAACAATTATTCTGGATGATTTTCCTCAGATTTTCGCCTGCCATATTAGTCCTGTTATACCCACATACATTATTTTAACAGTTTTAAAAACGTCAGCGTATTTTCTATCCAATGCTACCAATTATATGCATATTCTAGCTTCTGGGCCTGAATAACAGGCAGTTTACTTTGGGCACGTCAGTCATCCGAATCTACGAACACTGCCCCCGGCCCTAAAGAAGTTTTTAACAGCTAACCTAAACTCAAATTCAGTCAGACTTGACTTTCCAGTGATGAAATGATCATAGCAGACCCTGTACTGGCAGCTCAGGTTCAGGTCCTGACGGACAAAAAGGTTTCTTTGCTTTTCTGACAGTTCTTGAGTTTTATCTCATTGGTATCACCAATGGTGTTTTCAGGATTGCGGGGAATCTGTAAACATATTTTTCACATTGTCTTTCCTGCCTTGTTAGAGCAGCCAAATACTCCACAGAAAATGACTGTGGTGATAAATCAACTCGTTTTAGGCACTGCAGTTTGGAGTAGCCACTCGGCTGTTGTTGTTGGAAGAATTCATGCGGTGGTCTTCCAACATGGCCACCATTAGGAGTCGTACGTCAACTGCAAGCCTATATGTTGTCATGTCAATGCTGAAACTCGAGACGGTGGATGGTAGTTGGAAGAGCGCGCTTGTTTGAAATAGAAAAGCTTTGCGGTAGTTATTGATAAAGCAGACCATCAAGATGAAGCAGCTGATTTATAAGCGGGATGCACTGTTGAGTGCTACATTCCCGAGGGGTTCATGCTGATTCTATGGAGATTGTGACAGACGGTTAAATGGCGTCCCTTGGGAAGGCAAGAACAAGATGTATGTCAGGAGAAGTACAGAATTATCATAAGGAGACTTATACTTGGAATACGGAGGAGGAATGAAGGGGAAAAAGAGAGACAGAGAAGGTCTAAGCGGGTGGAAGAAGGTGAGCCTGAGTCGGTTAAAAATGGCAGAAAAAAGGGAGATGGTTTGTTAAAGAAGAACGGTAGAAAGTGAAGACATGAGGATAAATAGAAGAGAATGAGGGTGAAGTATCGGAGATGGTTGGTGTGGTGAAGTTCTCGGAGCCCAAGGCACTGGGGGTCAGGATAAAGATGAGTCTGTGGCAAAAGGAGTGACGTTTTTTGGAAAAGCAGACCCTTGCCTTTTGGCTGATTCATTTGTGGTTTCAGGGTGAGTGAAAACTGAGTTTGGTGCTGTGGAATCGGTGAGGTTAACCAGAAGTGGTCTTGTGATATTTGTTTGTGTTAAACAAATGGGGGCAAGACATGTGAATTGTTTCGCTTTCAAGAAAAGGGTGCCATTGAAAGGAGTGATTAATAGCGGTAAATGTAAAAGTTGACCAACTGAATGGGAAGATTCCCGGTGTTTGTGATAATTGTCGTTTGGTGCACAGACACGGTGGCATGCGTGGCGAAACAGAATAGTCATTGTCTGTTCTTTTGAGTTTTGATGTTGAGTCTTTGCCCAACAAAGTGATGTTAGGATATATAAGTTACCCTGTATAAGCTTTTGTGCCGAGTACATTACGTTGTTACAGGTGTCAAGCTTATGGGCATGTGGCAGCAGTGTGTAGGAGGGAGGTTCCTAGGTGTGAGAAGTGTGCAGAAGGGCATGAGACAAAGGAATGTGTAGAATTGGAGGAAGAAGCCGTATGTGTTAATTGTAGTTGTGCCCATGGGACTGGGGATCAGAAATGTCCCGCGCGACAGAGGCAGGTTGAGGCTTCCAGGGTTAGTGTAGTGCAGAAGTTGTCATATGCTGAAGCAGTGAAGAAAGTAGAGGAAGATGGGTCAAGGGGGATGGATTCCGAGAGGAGTGGTGTGAATAGTAGATCTGTATCAGTACAGAGATATCAACCAACAAGTGATATGTGTTTCAGTAACATTGGATTTTTAGCATTTATAGCAATGGTTATCAACTGTACTGCAGGGATGGAACATAAGTCACAGAAAATGAGGTTGGCGGCTGCAGAAAGTTATTTGGGTGTGCAAGACTTGACGTCAGAAGACTTACAGGGTGTGTTGAGTGGTGGTGTCCCAGACCTTCAGGTTGTTGACCTGAGGTAGGACTAAATAGATTTAAAAAGTGGAGTAGGGTGGTGTCCCATCCTATCAGGTTGTTGACCTGAGGTAGGCATAAATAGATTTAAATAGTGGAGTAGGGTGGTGTCCCAGACCTTCAGGTTGTTGACCTGAGGTAGGACTAAATAGATTTAAATAGTGGAGTAGGGTGGTGTCCCATCCTATCAGGTTGTTGACCTGAGGTAGGACTAAATAGATTTAAATAGTGGAGTAGGGTGGTGTCCCAGACCTTCAGGTTGTTGACCTGAGGTAGGACTAAATAGATTTAAAAAGTGGAGTAGGGTGGTGTCCCATCCTATCAGGTTGTTGACCTGAGGTAGGACGAAATAGATTTGAATAGTGGAGTAGGGTGGTGTCCCAGACCTTCAGGTTGTTGACCTGAGGTAGGACTAAATAGATTTAAATAGTGGAGTAGGGTGGTGTCCCATCCTATCAGGTTGTTGACCTGAGGTAGGAATAAATAGATTTAAATAGTGGAGTAGGGTGGTGTCCCATCCTATCAGGTTGTTGACCTGAGGTAGGACTAAATAGATTTAAATAGTGGAGTAGGGTGGTGTCCCATCCTATCAGGTTGTTGACCTGAGGTAGGACTAAATAGATTTAAATAGTGGAGTAGGGTGGTGTCCCAGACCTTCAGGTTGTTGACCTGAGGTAGGACTAAATAGATTTAAATAGTGGAGTAGGGTGGTGTCCCATCCTATCAGGTTGTTGACCTGAGGTAGGACTAAATAGATTTAAAAAGTGGAGTAGGGTGGTGTCCCATCCTATCAGGTTGTTGACCTGAGGTAGGACGAAATAGATTTAAATAGTGGAGTAGGGTGGTGTCCCAGACCTTCAGGTTGTTGACCTGAGGTAGGACTAAATAGATTTAAATAGTGGAGTAGGGTGGTGTCCCATCCTATCAGGTTGTTGACCTGAGGTAGGACTAAATAGATTTAAATAGTGGAGTAGGGTGGTGTCCCATCCTATCAGGTTGTTGACCTGAGGTAGGACTAAATAGATTTAAATAGTGGAGTAGGGTGGTGTCCCATCCTATCAGGTTGTTGACCTGAGGTAGGACTAAATAGATTTAAATAGTGGAGTAGGGTGGTGTTCTTTTTTATTATTATTATTTAATTACTGTAGGTGTAGCCGATGTGAAAATGGCTAGCTAGTTAGCGGTGGTGCGCGCTAGTGGCGTTTCAATTGGTGACGTCACTTGCTCTGAGACCTTGAAGTAGTGGTTCCCTTTGCCCTGCAAGGGCCGTGGTTTTTGTGGAGCGATGGGTAACGATGCTTCGAGGATGACTGTTGACGTGTGCAGAGCGTCCCTGGTTCGCGCCCAGGTCGGGGAGAGGGGACGGACGTAAAGTCTATACTGTTACATTGGTGCCGTAAGCCAGATCACTGGTTGCTTTGGAAAGAGGAGGAGGTCAAAAGGGGGGTGAGTGTAGTCGATGTGAAATGGCTAGCTAGTTAGCGGTAGTGCGCGCTAGTTGCGTTTCAATCGGTGACCTCACTTGCTCTGAGACCTTGAAGTAGTGGTTCCCCTTGCCCTGCAAGGGCCGTGGCTTTTGTGGAGCGATGGGTAACGATGCTTCGAGGGTGACTGTTGACATGTGCAGAGCGTCTCTGGTTCGCGCCCAGGTCGGGGTTCGTGGGGACGGAGGTAAAGTCTATACTGTTACATAGGCGTAGTGTTAGATGGTAGGGTAGTTGGTTATTTATTTATTTTTTCAGCCTAGTTGTACTCCAGTCTAATAAGTGGCGGTAATGCAACATTTATTGGATGCCAACCGCCATGAAACCTCATTGAAGAAGAAGAAGAAGTGCTGAAACTCACACTACAAATTCAAAGTCAATTTGTCTCAGTGGCACCTTGGTGAATTTGAATGTAATTCGAATATAATATGTTACAATCGTAACCTAAAGCAAGCGAAACAACCATATAACATGCCTCACAATGTGGTTAAAATGTCAGAAGACGTCTGAGTGTCTGTTGCCATAGGCCTCCATGTAAACGTTGAGAAAGACCCTAGCTGCAACCTCCCTGCTCTCGCTCAGTGCCTTGAAAGATTAATTGTGGGTATTCAGTGGCGAGTGGAACATGTGTCAGAAATGACTGTGAATTACACACTGGCTCCTCAGCCAACCCATGAGCCTAATTACCCAGCAGAGTGGGCACCATGGAGAGAGCTGCTACTGCTGCTGCTGCTACTGCCTTGGATGCTACAATCCTGCTCCTGGAGAGGGGAATTGGAGAAGGGAAAGCTGGAGGAAAATACAGAAAGATGCAAAGCTACAAAACAGCACACAAACTGTTTTCTTAACTGCTTACGTGGTATAAAAAATGTACCTGTCAATGTAAAGGCTGCTATCATTTGCGCACTGGACATGATCTACAAATGCACGTATTCAACAGTGGTGGAAAAAGTACCCACATTTCACACTTGAGTAAAAGTGAAGAAACTTGAATAAAAGTAAAGATACCTGAGTAAAAGTCCAAAATATACTTAACTATCAAAAGTAAAACAAAAAGTATAAATCATTTCAAATTCCTTATATTAAGCAAATAAGATGGCACCATTTCGCCAGTGGCACACTCCAACATTCAGACATTATTTACAAACGAAGCCTGTGTGTTTCACCAGATCAGAGGCAGTCCACCAGATCAGAGGCAGTCAGATGACCAGGGATGTTCTGTTGAAACGTGTGTGAATTGGACCATTTTCCTGTCCTGCTAAGTATTCAAAATGTAGCGAGTACTTTTGGGTGTCAAGGTAAATGTATTGAGTAAAAAGTACAATATTTTCTTAAAGAATGTTGTAAAAGTATTCAAAAATATAAATAGTAAAGTAAAAGACAGATACCCCCCAAAATGACTTAATAACTGTACTTTAAAGTATTTTTTGTTAAGTACTTTACACCACTGGTATTCAACACAGTTAGCATGGTAGTCCAATTAAATAGCAGTGCATTTACATAGATGAGGGAATATCAACTAATTCAATTCAACGTTGACTAGTTGGAATGAGAGGGGGAAATCAGGGTTTGAGGTAGATTGAGTAACAGTGAGTGACAGGTTGGCCATCCACAGTGGTGCCACAGGTTAGACATGACCCCAATCTCTATTTGAACCTCAGGACCTTTTACCGACCCCTCTCTGGCACTTCACTAACCATCCCCATAATGCACCACCTCACACAGGCCAATTGTCTCATTGTCTAATGGCCACAGTGTCTATTTCGGGTTTCCAGTGTGCCTGAATAATCACGTGCATGTAAGACGCTGCCATATACTGTTTTAATGCTGAATCTTGAAAGGCATGGAGTACATTTTCTGTGTCAGTATGTGTGTGGGTTTTGTTTGAGATTTTCTTATTAAGAGTGGCAGTGAGCGTTGGCTGCAGGAAGATAAAATGGCAGCTTGATTGTCATCGCCCACGTGTTCTATATCGAGGCATGGCAGTAGTTTGTAATTTCAGACTAAATGCTGCTTTTCAGCGTTGAACGTTTAAGGATCTTAATAGACTGGTTCATATCGAAGAGACATTTAATGCTGTACTCCTACTGTATTTTTTTTTAGATTTATAGAATAATCTGGCTAAAGTTACAGCAGTATTTAATTAAGAACCCTTTTAGGTTCTAGATAGCATATTATTTTCTAAGAGTATACTTGAATAGCTTAATTTTTTTTTTATTCATATATAGTATTAATGTATTCTATCTGTGTCCATATTGTCCATAAGTTTATAGTAGCTAGACCATGTGGTTTAATAATTAATGAGTTATTAAAGCATCTCATCAACAATGGAATTATTTTCAATTACCTCTGCAACTTCTCCAACTATTGACTTTTTTCATAACTTCGACCAGTTTGACGCCAAAACATTGACAACAAATTAGTATTGACAGTAAAATATATACAAGTTTGTAAAAACATTTTAAAGGATACTTGAATGCTGAAAACCTCATTTTAATTATTATATTATATGGATTATATTTAGGATAACGTTTTACAGCTTTGTCATTCAATATTTATTTTTAAATTATTGTAAATCTTGTTTAATTATTTCATATATTTTACATGTGATAAGGCCACCCACACATGAGATAATTACAGACCACTGTGATAACCTGACATCCTGAAAAGGGCCACTAAACGTCTCGTGATAGATTACATAAAATCCTTGAAAGATACCACAATTCTGGTAGTTTACTGGTAAACTTTGAAAGCTTTTTTTCAATCCTCGACTCTATAGTTGATTCATAGAAAAAGCATCTGGACACTTCCACTTAGATGCACATTTCTTTAATGTAGCTGACTTTTGGTCAGTGGATCTTCATCAGAGTGATACTATTCTTACCGGTTGTCCTTCCCCCTTTCTCCTCTCCCAGCCACGTGTCCCAAAGCAGCTCCTTGGAGGAGGTTCGTCTGGACGGGGACAAGTTTGTACCTCCGGCCCCCCGTAAGGTGGAGATGAAACGAGATCCAGTCCTGGGCTTTGGCTTTGTGGCAGGCAGTGAAAAACCAGTGGTGGTTCGGTCAGTCACACCAGGTAACACACCAGCCCACCTGTAAACCAATCAGCATTAATGAACCACATCTAACCAATAATGTCACATATAGCCATTAGCAACAGGAAGTAAGATTTAGTACTATTCAATGGTGACCAGATGACAAAAGATGGCGACCAATGGGTGATGACATCCAATGAAAGTCCATGTTCATGTTATTTTAATTGACCATTCACATTAGGGTACTTCATAAATTAGCCAAACTTAAGCCTAAAGGCCAGAGCACAATGAATTCAGAAAACAAAGATGAATTACTAGCTAGAAAAGTTGTAATTGATACAACTGGGGTTCCCTGTGTCTTGGTAGGAGGTCCCTCTGAGGGCAGACTGACCCCCGGAGACGAGATCATCATGATTAACGATGAGCTGGTCAGCTCCGCCCCCAGGGAGATGGTCATCGACCTCGTCAGGTACAGGATCTCAACGTCTCTAATAGCACACCCTGCTGAGTTTAGATTTATGTTTTATGTTTGTACTGCAGGCCAGTTCTTTCCTGGAACATTGTGATATCAAGCTGTGTGTGCTTTGCCTGTCTGAGTCATTTTCATCACTTGTGAGTCCTTAGCCGGGACAGTAGACAGTAAATGTCTAATATGAATGCATTAATGCCAGAATTTAGCCCACTGCTGCACCATGCAGGTCCAAACATATAGCATCATTTCCATGCGTCTTATTAGATTGATGTGTTTGGCACAGGTGAGTGAGGTATTATTATTTTTTTAACCTTTATTTAACCAGGCAAGTCAGTTAAGAACAAATTCCTATTTTCAATGACAGCCTAGGAACAGTGGGTAACTGCCTGTTCAGGGGCAGAACGACAGCACACACAGCTTGATAGCTCGGGGTTTGAACTTGCTACCTTCCGGTTACTAGTCCAACGCTCTAACCACTAGGCTACCCTGCCGCCCCAGTGAGTGAGTGAGTGAGTGAGTGAGTGAGTGAGTGAGTAGGTGAGTAAGTGAGTGAGTGAGTGAGTGAGTGAGTGAGTGAGTGAGTGAGTGAGTGAGTGAGTGAGTAGGTGAGTGAGTAGGTGAGTGAGTGAGTGGCTGAACGGCCAGTCCTCTCATGACCTACATATGTTGTGGACTGTGGAGTGTGTCTGTACAGCAAATTAGTGCAGTGAAAAATTAGACTAAGGAGTCCAGTCCATCAATGCTCCCCTGGCCTTGCAGTGTGTTGTGCTCTCTCTCAGCAGTAAACTACTGTACCGATACAGGATTAATGGCCAGGCATGAGGCATCGCTAGAACAGATTGTTGTAACACTTTATTTGGATACCATCTCTAGATGCTCTACAGACTGTCTACAAACTATCAGTTACATATCAACAAACTATCTAGTAACCCTAAACACTTACCCTAACCCTAAACTTAACCCTTACCCTAAACTTAACCCTTACTCTAACCCTAAACTTAACCCTAACCCTAACCCCAAACTTCACCCTTACCCTAAACCTAAACTTAACCCGAACCCTAAACTTAACCCTTACCCTAACCCTAAACTTAACCCTAACCCCAAACTTCACCCTTACCCTAAACCTAAACTTAACCCGAACCCTAAACTTAACCCTTACCCTAACCCTAAACTTAACCCTAACCCTAACCCCAAACTTCACCCTTACCCTAAACCTAAACTTAACCCTAACCCTAAACTTAACCCTTACCCTAACCCTAAACTTCACCCTTACCCTAATCGTAAACTTAACCCTAACCCTAACCCTATACTTAACCCTAACCCGAACCCTAAACTTAACCCTTACCCTAATCGTAAACTTAACCCTAACCCTAACCCTGAACTTAACCCTTACCCCTAACCCTAAACTTAACCCTTACCCCTAACCCTAAACTTAACCCTTACCCTAACCCTAAACTTAACCCTTACCCTAACCCTAAACGTAACCCTTACCCCTAAACTTAACCCTTACCCTAACTGTAACCTTAGCAAGCAGTTATCAACCCGATACACTACATGATCAAAAGTATGTGGACACCAGCTAGTATTACATCTCATTCCAATATCATGGGCATTAGTATGGAGTTGGTCCCCCCCCCTTTGCTGCTATAACAGCCTCCACTCTTCTGGGAAGGCTTTCCACTAGATGTTGGAACATTGCTGCGGGCACTTGCTTCCATTCAGCTACTAGAGCATTAGTGAGGTCGAGCACTGATGTTGGGCGATTAGGCCTGGCTCGCAGTCGATGTTCCAATTCATCCCAAACCATTTCTGAAACAGGAAAGGGATTTTATACACCTGTCAGCAACGGGTGTGGCTGAAATAGCCGAAACCACTAATTTGAAGGGGTGTCCAGATACTTTTGTATGTATAGTGTAGTTTGTTGATAGTATGACCATCTGTAGAGCATCTACTGATGGGACTATCCAGACTATCCAAATAAAGTGTGACCCAGATTGCTCATCTTGTTATTAACCCATCTTTGTGGGCTTATTTCTAACAGTCATAATCTGCCCACTGTAGGCAAAACAATGCATGACTCAGAGTGGATTAATCGACTTCCGCTGAATTGGACATATTTACCTTTTCAATCTATAATGATGTTTTTGGTTTGTTTGTGTTGTGTTCCTAGGAGCTGCAAAGAATCCATTGTTTTGACAGTGGTTCTACCATACACAGTAAGTCTTCCTCCCATCTTCAAAAGTTCCATTGAAAAGATTCAGAGCAACCTCCTGGGGAAAAGATTTCAATAGACTGTTTGTCTGCGATACTGATTGGTTTGTTGACTCTGTGAATCCGAGACAATCCCAGACATGAAACGTGGCCATATGTCTGCGCTTGCGTTGTAACAGACAGGATACTGCTGAGTGTTCCCCTGGTTAATTCACAGGGACTGCAGTCCAAACACTGAATACTGAACATGGTCCAAGTCCTCTCATGGTAGCTTCAAAACCAAGCATGAGACCCCAAGTTAACCTGAACCTGCCATGTCAACAGTTGTTAGTACTAGGAGGACCATGTGGTGACCGATACAATGCCACAGTAACCACTATAACGAACGCTATAGCGAACGTCAGTGATATGATTTATAGAATATGGATTTGTGCTGTCATCACCAAAATAGACCATGATTTTAATATAATTTTGTCTATTGTGCTGTGTGTTCAAACTAGCAGAAATCATATGGTGTTGTAACCTGGCTTTCGGGAGAACATTTCAGAAGTAACCGTAGAGAAAACAATAGTGGTTTACATATTACAAAAGTAGCAATTACATCCAGAAAGCCTGCACAGAACTTGTCAAATTTATTACATTGAATATTTCACAAACAGCTCTGAAAATGATATAATCTGAGCATTACTGTACATTCTTCTAATTATGTTTCCCTGTACGGAGACTGTCTCTATGGCCTGATAAGTGTTATCATACTGGAAACTACTTCAACTTGAGAAGGAGCTTATCATACAGTGGCTTGCTTGGGGGGTTTGTATCATTTGATTTACACAACATGTCTACCACTTTGAAGATGCAAAATATGTTTTATTTTGAAACAAACAAGAAATAAGACAAAACACAGAACTTGAGCGTACATAACTATTCACCCCCTCAAAGTCAATACTTTGTAGAGCCATCTTTTGCAGTAATTACAGCTGCAAGTCTCTTGTGTTATGTCTCTATAAACGTGGTACATCTAGCCACTGGGATTTCTGCCCATTCTTCAGGGCAAAACTGCTCCATCTACTTCAAGTTGGATTGGTTCCGCTGGTGTACAGCAATCTTTAAGTCATACCACAGATTCTCATTTGGATTGAGGTCTGGGCTTTGACTAGGCCATTCCAATACCTTTAAATGTTTCCCCTGATACCACTCAAGTGTTGCTTTAGCAGTATGCTTAGGGTCATTGTCCTGCTGGAAGGTGAACCTCCGTCCCAGTCTCAAATCTCTGGAAGACTGAAACAGTTTCCCTCAAGAATTTCCCTGTATTTAGCGCCATCCATTATTCCTTCAATTCTGACCAGTTTCCCAGTCCCTGCTGATGAAAAACATCCCCACAGCATGATGCTGCCACCACCATGCTTCACTGTGGGGATGCTGTTATCAGGGTGTTGGGAGGTTTGCGCCAGACATGGTGTTTTCCCTGATGGCCAAAAAGCTCAATTTTAGTTGACCAGAGCACCTTCATCTGACCAGAGTACCTTCTTCCATATGTTTGGGGAGTCTCCCACATGCCTTTAGGCAAACAACAAACATTTGTGCTTATTTTTTTCTGGCCACTAAAGTGGTCCTATGGACAGATACTCCAAACTCTGCCGTGGAGCTTTTCAGATCCTTCAGGGTTATCTTTGGTGTCTTTGCTGCCTATCTGATTAATGCCCTCCTTGCCTGGTCTGTGAGTTTTGGTGGACAGCCCTCTCTTGGCAGGTTTGTTGTGGTGCCATAATCTTTAAAAAAATTAATAATGGATTTAATGGTGCTCCGTGTGATGTTCAAAGTTTCAGATATTTTTTTATAACCCAACCTTGATCTGTACTTCTCCACAACTTTGTCCCTGGCATGTTTGGAGAGCTTCTTGGTCTTCATTGAACCGCTTGCTTGGTGGTATTGCAGAATCTGGGGCCTTTCAGAACAGGTGGATATATACTGAGATCAGGTGACA